>NC_050575.1:374812587-375002587 GCF_011100635.1 Trichosurus vulpecula | reverse complement strand
ATACCTCCCAGGTTTGTATAGATCAAATGAGATAATAACTATAAAATGCCTGTCACGGTGCCTGGTTCATTATAAGCTTTATATAAATATTAGCTATTTTTGCCTGACTTTATGCTTCATGGTTAGTTTACCTGTGAATTAGTCTCTTACATTTATAGGCTCTCTCTCTCTCTCTCTCTCTCTCTCTCTCTCTCTCTCTCTCTCTCTCACACTCCAATTGTTTCCTAGAGATTTTTTCCCCAGGGTTTTTGGTATTCCTTTTAATACATCTTTGGTTTCCAGAAGCAAGCAGAGATAATAGTCAGGGGATAGGTATGGTAAGGAGAGTGTTTAGTATTTCACTTCCATGATAGCAATCCATAATATGTAAAGGTAAAAACCTTTTGTATTGTTTCTTCCTTCTCATTTTTCCCCATTCAGCTTAAATTACTAGGGATTTGATGCATATCCCTTTTTTCAAGGTTGTTCAGTTCTGAGTATTGTAGTGAAAATAATTACTCCACCATATTGCTAATCACACTTGAATAAAATTTAATGTTTTTTAGCAAATACTCTGGCCCTGTGCTCCCATTGCAAGGCTGGCTATTTTCCTTCACCAAGATGGTGGAAGAATTTTCCATAATTTTTTTCTAGGAATTCTAGGCTCCACTTTCTTTTCTAGAACATTGGGACAGGGTTTACTTTTGCATAGTCCTGTGGCACATTTCCTGCTGTCTATGGATTTTCAAGATTACTGAAAGAGATTTATATCTCCCATTTATTTCAGCACATTGAGATATCATTCATCTGTGTCTGATGACTAAAACTCATCATGGGTAGATAAATAGTCTTATTCCTTAATCATCCTTCCTTTTTCGCTGCACAGACTCTACTCTTTGGAAGATAATATGGAAGCAAAGAAAGAGTTAAATAATTTTGTCTTCTCTGTCATATTTTATCATTGTTATATCTACCCTATAGTAGCATTCTTATCCCTTCTTTGATTTTCTTCTTTTCTCATATTCAGCACACAAACATGACGAAACTTTTTATCATCTTTAAACATCATTCTGATAACAATTTACAAGGCTTTTGTATTCATCCTCCAATATCTGCCCTTTCTTCTAATTTCTATGGCTATCTGTTTCAAATTTAAATTCATCAAATATTTCTCTACATAAGTTTTTTTTTTTTATAGCCCCCAATTGTATCCTGGCTAAAATTGCATTTCTTTCCAATTTTCACAAGAGCTCTCTCTCTCCTGCACTGCCTTCCTTTGTAGTTCTTGAGATTCTAAATATTTCTTCTCTGAAATCATTGAAATCTCATCTCTCTAAATCTAGGAGTATGTCACACTATACCCAGATTTCTTGTCCTCTATTACAAATTCTGGGGCAACTAGGTGGCACAGTGGATAGAGTGCTGGGCCAGGAGCCGCGAAGACTCATCTTCCTGAGTGAAAATCCAGCTGTAGACACTAGCTGTGTGACCCTAGTCAAGTCCCTTAATGCTGTTTGCCTCAATTCCTAATCTGTCAAATGGACTAGAGAAGGAAATGGAAAACAATTGGAATTTCTCTGCCAAGAAAACCCCAAATGGAGTCATGAAGAATTGGACCCGACTGAAAACAACTAAACAACAAAAATGACAAATTCCACTATTAAATGGTTGCTTTTCACCAAGGTTGCCATCATTTCTGCTTCAATTCTCCTGTCAAAGGGCAAGTTATTCTGTGTCAGATCATTTTTTTAAACATATTGTTATCCCTCATAACTTGGAATATAGAGTGGCATCCTTCTAGACCATTCACTTTATCTTCTAGGAAGAAGAACAGACTTCATTTGAAACACAGCTATCAATCACACCTCTTTGATACAAACTAAAATTCTACATAGTACAAATAACTACAAAATGAACTATTTTCTCTATACTGATTAAGATTCTCAGCCTTGTTTTTTGAACTATTTGTGAACCTAACAACCCAAAGATCCGTCACACTTTCATAGCCCTTTATCATCACTCAGAAACTTGTTAGCCACACCCAGCTTCTTTCTATAGCTTTTGTTCATCCACTCTACAACTATATCCTATTTCCTTTCCCTTCTCTCATTAAACTCCTTGCTTCACCAATTTGGTTTTTACCTATCTGATTACTTTTAAAAAATTGTGTTATTAACACCAATATACTTTACTTACCTTGTTCTCTGGATGTCAGATCTGGAAGTTCTTATTTTTTTTTAAGAAAGTTTAAGAAAGACCATTAAGGGATGATCAAATATTTGTATGGTGGCAGAGTAAGGACTAGAATTCACACTTTTGGAAATCTAGTCTAGTGTTCTTTCCACCACACCCTAATTTACACCCTTCATCTTGCCTTGTTTCTTTGAGTCAGGGAACTATGCTATACTTTGTACTTCACTTTTGACTTAACAGAGTGATAGGCACGTTGTAGAATGTACCCACTACTGTAGATTGTTGTGCCTATAATGTTTTTGTATCTACAGTTGTTCAAAGGGTGGGTGGGTGGATGGATGGATGATGGATGGATGAATGGATGGAAGGAAGGATGGCACTGATTTCTCTTCTGTAAATTTGAAGTTTATTTCCAGCTGTGCCAGACATATTACATATTGGTAATGCAGCCTATTCTTTTGAGGACTCCCAGATGTGGGGGGAGAACAACGCCAAATCTCTTTTCTGGTCTATTGTTAGATATACTTCTATCAGGCCTTTTTGGTTCTGTTCACTATCTCACCTGAATGTCATGTATTTGAAGGGAGGAGGCATAAAAGAATTAATAATCATCATAATCAGTGAAGGGACAAGAGTCCTGCAAAAAAGGAACAAAGATTCTTCTGAGTATGTGGGTCCCCCAGTTTGTTAAAAGAAAGCTTTGCTTTGAAATGAGAGACAAGTAACCTGAAAGGAATATATGAAAACCCCACACTCAGACATGTTTGAGATGCCTTTTCAACTCCTCAGGTTCAGAAAGAATACCAGCTGTTTCTGACTAGAGTTTCCATTCAGAGGCATTTATTTGATAACTGTTCATTTATTTCATCTGACATGGAATTTCTATTTGGATATGTCCATGGCTTTCCTTTGTGGAATCCTGAAATTAGTAGTCTCCATTTCCTCCTGTTCCATAATTTCAAGGGCCTCTCCTCAGAGAAGGTGAATTCAAACCACTTTTGAGCAGCCCCAAATTAGTATTTTAGGATAATTTAGGATTGCTGGGGCAAGGGATAGAGTTCTTTATTCTACTCTGTAGCTAGACCTGGCACCTGGAACACTTGAATTCAAATCTATTCTCAGACACTTACTAGCTGTGTTACCCTGGGCAATTTACTTGACCTCTGCCTCCCTCAGTTTTCTCAACTGTTAAATGAGGAAGATAATAGCATCTGTATTCCAGAGTTTTTGCGAGGATAAGATGAGATATTTGTAAAGTACCTTGCAAACCTTAAATCATTATATAAATGTGATGATGATGATGATAATGGTGATGATGACTACAGCTAAAGCCTATGTACCCCTTCTCAAAACAATGTATTTTTCAAGTTTCTAAAATAGTTGGACATAAATGATAAATTTCATTTAGAGCTTAGGGAAAGTAAAGATGCATTTTTGCCATTCAATTTCACAGAATCCCTGGAATCTATCTACTTTCCCTTAGGGGGTCCTAGACCTCAGGTTAAGAATCTCTCTATGACTAAAGAATGGTTTTGTAATTTCATGAAACCTCCTCTAAAGAATGGAGGGGTTGTGATCTACACGAGTGAAAGGAATAATCTTCCCAATGAAATCTCATATCTTTTGAGTTAATGAAGGGACCCCTCAATAGATTACCTTGTAAGAAATCAGGTTATATCCAAGGCAAAAATGGAAGACATTTGACAAGTAAAAGTAAGTTGTCTTAACATTTGCTGTTTCACCCCATCTGTTAGATTTATCTTTATTACCCTGCATTCTCTGCTAAATTTTTGTATTTGTCTCCCATTAACTGATGACCCACTTTGTACTTTTCTTTCTGCAGCACAAATTCTCTGTGATCAAATGGAAACAGTTTCCATGATGAATTATTTTGCCTTTTTAGTTAAGGACTTCTTGTTTCTGTCATGATTAGTAAGCATATCAGCAATGCTGTTGAACAGAGGGTGAGCTGCAAATGGAATATATGTATTATATATATATATATGTATATATAAATACATATATATATATATATATGTAAGTGTATATATGCATACAAACACATATATGTATGTATATGATTTTTTCATAACTACAAGAAATGCGTCTGCTTAAAAATGTATCCATGAAATATATCCAGAACATGTAATAGGGATCTACCATTGCCATCCAAACAGAATTTTCACAGACCCTTCCCTAGAGTTGCTGAAATACTGACAGGTTCTGCCTCCATTTATAGCTTTAACCTTGGTATCTCTACCTAAAGAAATGTTTGTGTCATAGGGAATGGACTAAAGTAAGAGTGAAGCCTGCCCAGGGAACACTGTCCTGGGTCTCTAGGATGAGCCTGGGTCTTCCACTCTCTCTTGCTTTAAGATAACAAGGGAATCATCTTGAAATCAGCCTTCCACTGTGGATGGTCACAACTTTTTCTGTTTCCAAGGCCCTGGACAATTGCTCCCACCATCAACAGCTAGAGGGAGAGAGGGATATCTTCACTTAATTTGTCATTTACATGGAAGATTGGTTCCCAAATCACAAGGCTGTTCAGATTAAACTGGCAATTACTACATGAGGATTTTCACAAGTGTTCATTTGCATGAGTCTGGCTCTTACCGAGAGGATGGTTTTATGTTGCGGCCAATGAGCCAGGTTAAAAGGATTGGCCAAATAGAAAGGGGCCTCTGGCTGGGCTACAATGTTCTCAGAGTAACCTTTCTAGTGATGGCTCCAAATACCAGAAGGTTTCTCCTGTCAGGGTGCCATCAGTTCTTTCATTTTGAGTCTTCAAAATCAACTAAATGATAAAATGAAAAGACAAAAAAAATGGAGTTAGGAAAACCAGATTTCAGACCCTACCTCAGTCATTTTCTAGCTGTGGTACCCTGTATAAATCACCCAATCTCTCTGAACCTCAGTTTTCTCTTCCATAAAATGTGGATGATAGTAATACCTACCTCACTGAGTTGTAAGGATTAAAGGAGAACATATAGGAAAGCTATGAATCTTAAAGTGTCATTTGTATGGAAACTATTAAATCAGGTAAATCTTTAGGGAATTTCAGATTATTGGGTGAATAAATTAAACCATGAGATATGATACTCAAGGAATTATAGCATCATTCATTTCTTTAATGCACTTTGAGGGAGATAAAAGTCACGTGTTCCAATATGATATTTTACATATTTGTGTTTCTGAGTTGAAAGGAACCTCAGAGGTGTTGTATGTATTCCAACACATTCCTGAGTGAATAGGAATCCTCTTCATGAGAAATCCAGCAAGTGATTATTTATTCAGGGGTGGTAATCACCCCTCTCCAAGACTTTGCCAGTGTTCCTACCATAGACTGGAATTTCACATTGCTATTGCCTCTCCCCCTCCTCCCATAACCACTATACCATCCTATTCTTTATCCTTTAAATTTGCACTCCAACCTTTCTTCCTTCTCAGCTGTTCTAATGCTCCAATCCAATGTGATGATCTCCTTTAAGATAGTATTGCATTATTGTATTGAATTAGTGGCAACATGTAATAGTGGTGATGGTCACCATAGTGACAGGATTCATGTCTTGGCTCTATGTGACTTTGGAGAAGTAGCTTTCCTTTTTTACCCTCAGTTTCCTTACCTAAAAATTTAGAAGATTGGTTGAGCTTTCTACAGTCTAATATTCTGTATTCTATTTTCTTCAATATCTAGCATTCTATTTCCAATGGCAATTTCCATATATAAAGTTCTGTGATTCTTATGACCTTTTTTCAATTCCTAACTCAATGATGAACCCACTGGGTCCCTCTGAGCAAGTTCCCTACCTGCCCCGCTCCCCTAATTTAAGATAATTAGATGAGCATCTCTACTGTCCTTTCTAGTTCTGACATTTATTTCAATGCTACCTCAGTCAACAGAAATTTAAGTGTGTATTGTCAGCCAATAAATCAATAAACATACACTAAGTACCTACTCTGTACCAGCTAGGTGGTGCAGAAAATAGAACACCTGACCCTGCAATCAGGAAGACTTCAGTTCGAATCTGGACTCAGACACTCATAAGCTGTGTGACCCAGGCCAAGCCACTTAACCTTGTTTGCCTCAGTTTCCTCATCTGTAAAATGAGCTGGTGAAGAATCACTTCAGGATCTTTTCCAAGAAAACCCCAAATTGGGTCATGAAGAGTCAAACAGGATTGAAACAACTGAACAACAATGTGTGGCAGACACTATGCTAAATTCTGGGAATGCAAATACAGGTAGAAAGAAAGTCTCTGTCCTCAAGGAGCTTATAATATAATGGAGGAAGACAAAAAAACAGAAGGAAACTAAAAAACTGAGGAATCAGGAGAATGTACCCAGCATGGCAGCATGGTAGAGGAAGTCTGGAATGCAGACTAGAGAGGAATGAGCCTTCATTCAATGGAAAAGCCATATCTAGGGTTTGTAAGCTCTTTGGGGGTAGGAATTATAATTGACATTCCTTGTCTGTCCAAGTCCTGGTCCTTTATTTGGCACAATGGATCACACATTGCCAAAGTGTTCAAACAAATAATCCTTTTACCAAAGAAAAACACAACCCCCACCCCCCAAAAATAAAAAAAGATCAATGAATGGATAAATAAATAAATGAATGGATGGATGAATGAATAAAAAAGTAAATAAATAAATAAATACCTTCTCATACAAGCAGTTCCCATGGTAGCTAGCAATTGAAGAATATTAAAGCTGCTTCCACAACTTCTTCTGTCCTGCTTTCCCCTACCCTCCTCCACACCACACACACATATTCTGAGGTTGCTTCTGAGGTCTGACTTCTTAATGCCCCCTCCCCCCACTACTGACCCTGAGCTGGCTAAGTCCTGTAAACTTGAGTTCCAGCAAGCATCCTTCTTGCTGTCTTATTATCATACCTGCCACCTACAGGCTTAGTGTCACTGCCAATGTCACTGTCTCCCCTCTGACGGTGTTTCTCTTGCCAGGGAACCAATGTTTCCCCATTAGTTGGCTTCTGGGTCACTCCTAAGTGAACTATTGTCCCTCAGATCAGGGCACCACTGCTTTTTACCATTATCTTTCTGTAGTTGGCTTTTTCTACATATAATTGTCCTCCTCACTGCCTGGTTGTAAATTAAGGGCCAAGGAACTGCTACCTCCTTTTCTTTAAAGAATCCTCAGGAGATTTGGAATCTAAAATGCAGGTGGGTTCTGGGAGTTGCCAGAGGACTATTTTTTAAAATTAACTATTTTTTTTTTATTGCAGTGACCTGAGTATCATTGTGGTCACCAATGTGGCTCACTCTGTAACCTCACTGAGTCAACTTTGATGAGCCATAGGACTATACATTCACTTGTCTTAGGCTGATCCTTCCATTATAGACACAGCCAACATCAATCCCATACAACAACAATAAAAACAATAATACGACAGCAACACTTTCCAGATTAGTAAGACTTGAACAAACTAGCTCTTTGTGCATAGAGGTTTTGAGAAGCTACGGCCATCTCTAAGCCATAATATGGCACTGGAAGAGAATGTGGAAGTCCCACAATGCCAGAGTTATTTGTTGGTTGCTCAGAGATGAAACATCATTTGTATAGAGCATAAGGGAATCCAAATGAACTTGAGAGTCCAAGGTTCTAAAGAAACACTAAAAATAAATTCAAGGCTTATAGGCAAAAGAGGCAGCAACAAGAATAAACTGAAGCTTCCCATTCAATGTAAAGACTTGTCCTTGAATTTGTTTGGGAATTGTTTGAAGTTGTATCTGTTACTTTTAACTTTAATGAAGAGGCATTTTTCTACTCTATAGCTTAGAGAGCAATTTTCTGCATACATGCATTTATAAAGCATTTTCATTCCCAGCAAGTCTGCCAAATGGTATGAGAGGGAGAAGATAAACAGAGCTTTCTGTAGTATAAAAGGCTAAGTAAGCCAGGGCAAGCTTTACCACCCATACCCTCTAACCAAAAGAACCCATCACATGATCACATCTTTGATGAGAATGACTTTTTAATTTCAAACTTTCTTTTTTGAAAAAAAAATTATGAACTTAGCTATCATTGACAAACAAGAATTTTCCGAGAAGAAGAGAAAATGATTATGTGGTTATGTGAGAAACTGTAAACTTCAGTTATGTACAATTTTGCTTTTTTTAAAAGTGTAAATCAATCTGAAGAGAAGCATCTTGATGCATTAAGTAGAGAATTGGTTTGAAAATCAGGAAGCTCTAGGTTCAAATTCTGCCTCGATTTATATTGATGCCTGACCCTAGGCAAGTCACTTATCCTGTCAGTGCTGAAGACAAATCTCTTTGACTGTAAATTGTAGATATGGCATTAACGGGCTTTGATGGGAGGAATTTCCTTACAAGGCAATTCCCTAAAGCAATGAAATCACAGGTTCAGTCTCTATCCCTGTATTAAATTGAACATGCCATGACAAAACTGAACTAACCACATTTTCCCTTTTGAACTTCCTTCTCATCTCTTCTGTGTATTTTTTTTTTTTTTTTGCTTTTTGGCAGGGCAGTTGGGGTTAAGTGACTTGCCCAAGGTTACACAGGTAGTACTTGTGTCAAGTGTCTGAGGCCGGAATTGAACTCAGGTCCTCCTGACTCCAGGGCCTGTGCTCTACTGACTGCGCCACCTAGCTGCCCCTATTCTGTGTATTTTTAATATTCTCCTGTTTTTCCTTTATTTTCTTCTGTTCTACATAATTATCACCACCCATCACCCCAATGCTACAGCGGCCCCTCCACATTAATTAGATATATTTCCTTGTAATGAATAAGAATAATAGAGCAAAACAAAATCAGATAGACAGTCTACGTCTGAAAATGTTTGTTCATTTGTTTGTTTGTTTTATTCTCTGCACCTCTGGGCCATCACTCCTCTGCCAAGAGGTGGGAGACAGCCCTTGGCAAAAGTCATGTGATATCTTGATCAGCCATTCCATTGATTAATGTACTTAAATATTATAAATAAAATTTTATTTTCCTGGTTATGCTCATTTTACTCTGAAGCAGTTCAAACAAGTTTACCCAAGTTTATTAAAATACTTTATTTTTATGGTGCCAAAATTTTTCACTGTATTCATATATCATAATCTATTTGTTCATTCCAAAACTGATAAACAACTGCTTCTCCACCAATTCTTTAGCAAAATCAGCTCTATAAAGATTTTTGCATCTATACATTCTTTCCTTCTGTCCTTAACCTCTTTATGGCATATTCCTATTAGTAGTATTGCTTGTAAAAACAAAAACACACACACACACACACACACACACACATGCACACACACACACACATTGGAGTGACTTGTTGTATATAGTTCCAAATTGCTTTCCAGAAGGGCTTCAACAATTCTTAAGGCCACCAACAGTGCATTAGTCTGCCTATCATCCCCCAGCCCTTACAACACCTGCTGTTTTGTCTTTTGCCATCTTTTCCAGTCTACTAGATATAGAATAGAATATTAGAGTTATTTCCATTTCCATTTGTATTAGTAATTTATTTAGGTTCTTCTGAAAAATTCTTGTTGATATTTTGTTCATTTGTCCTTTGGGGAATGGCTCTTGTCCTTATACATTATAATTTCCTATATATCTGGGATGCTAGATATTTATCAGAAAAAAATATGCTGCAAAAGATTATTTTCCTCCAGGCTAGCTATTTCCTTTCTGTTCATTTTTTTTCTTTTGGTGATGACTTATTTTAGTTATTTTAAAAATAATTTTATTGATAATTTAATGTTTTGATCACAAAATTTTTCTGCAGTATCCTTCCTGCTCCTTCCTCCCAGAGATCCAGTCAGTCAGTCAATAAACATTTATTAAGTTACTATTATGTGCCAGAGACTGTATTAAGCAATTAGGTTACCAAAAAGAGGCCAAAGAGAGTCCCTGTTTTCAGGAAAGTCACAATATAATAGGGTAGGAAACAAGCAAATAAATACATATGAACAAATTACATGCAAAGTAATTGAAAGAGGGAAAGCACTAGAATGAAGAAAAATTGGGGGAAAAAATCTTCTAGAAGATTGGATTTTGGTTGGGACTTAAAAAAGGCAGGGAGACCCATAAGTAGAGATAAGTATTCCAGGTAAGGAGGACAGCCTTAGAAAATACCAGGTCCTGGTATGTTCACTGAACAGCAAGGGATACATTGTCCCTGAATCAAAGAGGTGATAGCAAGGGAGTAGACATAAGGAGACAAAAAGGTAAGAAGGAGCTAGATTATGAAGGGCTTTCAGTGTCCAGAAGAAGATCTTGTGTTTTATCCAGGAAATAGAGAACCTTGAGTTTATAGAGCAAGAGGAGACATGGCCAAACTTGCACTCTAGGAAGATCTTTTTGGTAGTTAAATGGAGGATAGATTGCAGAGGCTTGAGGAAGGCAGATCCACCACCAGTCTATTGAAATAGTCTAGGAGTGAGGGTATGAGAGCCTACTCTAGAAAGGTGGTAGTATCAGAGGAAAGAAGGGAGTGCATTTGAGAGATATTGAACAGGTGAAGTTGGCAGGCCTAGACAATAGATTGAATGGGGATGAGGAGGGTGAAAGATAGTGAGGATTTGAGGATGTCTCCTAGGTTTTGAGTCTGAGAAACTGGGAGGGGGGTGGTTTACCATCTAAATATAATAGGGAAGTTAGGAATGGGAAGAGTTTAGGAGGAAAAATAAAGCTCCTGTTTTAAACATGTTGTGTTTAAGATGTCTACCAGACATCCACTTTGACATGTCTAAAGGACGGAAATGTGAGATTGAAGGTCAGTGGAGAGGTTAGGAAGCATAGGTAGATTTAAGAATCATCAGCATAGAGTTGGTAAATTGATCTACAGGAGCTGCTGAGATCACCAAATGAAGTAGTACAGAGGGAGAAGAGAAGAGGCCCAGGACAGAACTCTGAGGGACACCTGTAGTTAGAGGGTGTAATCTGGATGAGGAGGAGAAAGCAAAGGACACTGAGGATTGATCTGTTAGGAAGGTGAAGAACCAGGAGGGAGTGGTCTTAAAAACCTAGAAGAAGAGAAAATCAAGGAGCAAAGGGTGATCAGCAGTTTCAAAGTCTGCAGAGAAGTCAAGGAAAATAAAGATTAAGAAAAGGCCATTATGTTTGGCAATTATGAGATTATTAACAACTTTGGAAAGAATGATTTTGGTGGGATGATGAGGTTGGAAGTCAGAATGTAAAGGGTCAAAGACATGAACAATATTTATTAAAATAATTGCATACAATCAAAAACAATATGAAAAGTGTTCTAAATCACTAATGCAAATTAGAACAAAGATGGTATTTTATCTAATAATTTGAAAATTAGCAAAGATAATAAAAGATGGGAATAGTTGAGATTGAAGGAGTAGTGGGAAGTGAGACACATAATTGGTTTGTTGGTGGATCTGTGCTTCAGTAAAACCATTTTGGAAACAATCTGGAATCATTCAAATAAAAGGACTGAATTATCCATAGCCTGGGACTCTGAGAATCCACTTCTAGGCTTATATGGCCAATGATAAGAAATAGTCTTCATATAACAGAATATTTATAGCAGTACTTTTTTGGTGATAACTAAATCATTCAAAACAAAGTGAGAAGGAGATTGGAGAATGGCTGAACAAATTATGATAATAAAATTTTATGCATATAAACCTGAGTATATTGACTTGAAGAAGGCAGATCTGTAAGAAATGGGGATCATGATGAACACAAAGAAACATGGAAAGATTCACAGAAACTGATACAGACTGAAGTAAACAGAGTAACCCCTCCCTCCAAAAATACACAATAAATACAGCAATGTAAATGGAATGATCAACTACAAACAAAATAAATATTGCGAAATGACAAAGAACAAGAACAGCTCCAAAGAGTGGAGAAGAAACTCTCACCTCACATCTTTGTAGAAGTAGGAAGAGATATATACATTTAGTAGGTTGAATGCATTTTTAGAATTTTTTGATGTATTTACCAACATTGCATACTTTCCTCTCTTTAAAAGAGGATTTGTTAAACATCAGTTGCTTGTGGTTAGGCCACTCTAATATAATAAAAATCATGATTTTACCTAAATTAATTTACTTATTCAGTGCCATACCAATCAAACTACCAAAAATTATTTCACAGAGCTGGGTAAAATAATAACAAAGTTTATCTGGAAGAACAAAAGGTCAAGAATATCAAGGGATTTAATGAAAAGAAATACTAGGGAAGGTGGCCTAGCCAAACAGATATGGAACTGTTTTATAAAGCAACAGTCATCAAAACTAAGAAACAGTGGTGGATCAGTGGAATGGTTTAGGTATACAATACACAGTAGTCAACAACTATTGCAATCTACTCTTTGATAAACCCAAAGAGTCTAGCTTCTGGGTTAAAAATTCACTATTTCACAAAAACTGCTGGGAAAATTGGAAAATAGTATGGCAGAAACTGGGCATAGACCAATATCTTATACCAAAATAAAGTCAAAATGGGTTCATGATTTAGGAATAAAAGCTGATATTATAAGCAATTTGGGAGAGCAAGGAATACTTTACCTATCAGATTTATGGAGAAGGGAAGAATTCATGACCCAACAAGAGATAGAGAGCATTACAAAATGCAAAATGGATAATTTTGATTATGCTAAATTGAAAAGTTTTTGTACAAACAATGACAATGCAACAAAGATTAGGAGGGAAGCAGAAAATTGGGAAAGAATCTTTACAACCAGCATCTCTAATAAAGGCCTCATATCTAGAATGTACAGGGAACTGAGTCAAATTTATAGGAATACAAGTCATTCCCCATTTGAGAAATGGTCAAAGGATATGAATAGGTAGTTTTCAGAGGAAGAAATTAAAGTTATTTACAGGGTGCCCCTAAACTCTGGACACATAGGCCAAAATGCATATTTTGAAATATTTGGAATATTAACAGATCTTAGCCCCCTTGACTTCTTTTCCAGGGTATGCTAAAGTAGAAGGTGTACTCAATGAAAATCACAGATGTAACACACTTGATTGAATGCATAAAGTTGTGCTAAAATTGACGGCAATGTGGAGTTGCATCAAGATCACGTGAATCTTGCAAAGTGCATCAACCTTTGCATCACAAATAATGGAAATCATATTGAAGATGTTATTTGTTAATATTCCAATTAAATAAAATGTTGTTGAAAATTTCATTCCTTTCATTTCTTGAAAATATGCATTTTTGCCTATGTGTCCAGACTTCAGGAACACCCTGTATAGTCATATGAAAAAATGCTCTAAATCACTATTGATTAGAAAAATGCAAATCAAAACAACTCTTAGCTAATACATCTCTCCTGTCAGATTGGCTAACATGACAACAGGAAAATGATAAATGCTGGACTGGATGTGGGAAAATTGGAACATTGTTACATTGTTGGTGGAGTAGTGAACTGATCCAGCTATTCTGGAGAGCAATTTGGAACCATGCCCACAAGGCTATAAAAATGTGCATACCCTTTGACTTAGCAATACCACTTCTAGGGTTGTATCCCAAAGAGATCACACAAGTGGGAAAGGGACCCCTTATGTACAAAAATATTTATAGCAGCTTTTTTTTTGGTAGCGAAGAATTGGACATCAAGGAGATGCCCATCAATTGGGGAATGGCTAAATAAGTTGTGGTATATGAATGTAATGGAATACTATTGTGCTATAAGAAATGAGGAGCAGATGGACTTCATAATAACCTGGAATGACTTATACGAACTGATGCTGAGTGAGGGGAGCAGAACCGCAACAACATTACACATGATTATCTGTAAGGACTAACTTTGATAAACTTAGCTCTTCTCATCAATGCAAGGTTCAAAGACAGCTCCAAAAGACTCATGATGGAAAAACCTGTGCATATCCACCGAAAGAATTATGGAGTCTGAATGCAGATTGAGGAAAATATTTGCTCTCTTTTTTTCCTTCTTTTTTTGGTTTTGTTTCTTCTTTCTCATGATTCACTCCGTTGGTTATAATTCTTCTTTACAACTTGACTATTATGTAAATAAGTTCAATCTAGAACATGGAATCCATGCTGTCTTGGGGGGCAGGGAAGGCGGGAGGAGAGGGGGGAGGGCGAGAAAATTTGGAAATCAAAAACTTTTGGAACTGAGTGTCGTAAACTAAAAATAAAAAAAAAAGTTTAAAAAAATGGGATTTGTTTTATGGTATGGTTCTTACTCCTCACCAAGGATAATCCTTCTACTTGCCCAAGTGACCCCATTCCATCCCCTTCTTCCAACAGATACCTCCTCTTTCAACCCCACACTATCACTCATTTTCAATGTCTCCCTGTCTTCTAGAACTATGCCCATATCTCCCCCATCATAAAAAATCTTCATCCTTCCATCCCTGTTAACTATAGTCCTGAATCTCTTTTACCCTTTGTGGCTAAAGTCACTGAAACAGCCTTCTAAAATAGGTGCCTCTATTTTCTTCCGACTGTCTTTAGTATCCCTCCTTGTAAATCATGATAGCTCTTGCTTTCAGATAGTTAATTGGTTTCAGATACTTAATTTGTTGCCATGTTAAGGAAAAGTACATTTGTTCCTATATCTTTTAGTGTCTTTTCATAGAAAGAAAGAAAAAAAGAGACAGACAGATAGATAGATATATACTTTTCACCAATTACATGTTAAAACAATTTTTAAACATTTTTTAAGGTTTTAAGCTCAAAATTCTGTCCCTCCCTGAAATGGAAAAAATTAGATATGGTTTCTTTGGATGCAATCATGTAACATATTTCCATATTTGTCATTTTTGTACAAGAAGACTTGAATAAAAGAAAAAAATGAAATAAAGTAAAAAAATAGCATGCTTCAGTCTGTATTCAGACAATCTCAGTTCTTTCTCTGGAGGCAGATAGCATGTTCCATCATTAGTCCTTTGGGATTGTTTTCAATAATTGTATTGCTGAGAATAGCTAAGTTGTTCACAATTCTTCATCATGCAATATTGCTGTTTCTACATACAACATTCTCCTGGTTCTGTCATCTTTTAGTATCTTTTCAAAGTAGATATTGTATTTAAAAATAAAACTTTTGACAAATCTATAAATGTAAGCATATGGTTTTATTATTTTGGTCATTAATATGCCTGTTGTATTTTTAATTAGCTCATTCAACATTAGAGAAAATTATAAGTATTTTAAGCATTTTCTATCTGCAAAAAATTGTGTCAAATATTTTTTTAAAATACAAATGCAAAGACAATTCTTGAATGTAAGGAATGTATATTCTCTTTATATCCTATGGGGATGGTAGCATTTTGGTCCAGAAAATTTTAAAGGCTTTGTTATCCTTGGTTGAAAGCTTTTTTTCCCCTTTTTTCATTTTTAATTCATATTCCAAGATTTCCTTTTCTTTCTTTTTTAATAGTTGGTATCCTGACTATGGTGCTTGGTTCTTTATGTCTGGCTGCTTGTGGCACATACATGTATGCTATATATATATATATATATATACACACACACATATGTGTGTGTGTGTGTGTATGACACACACACAAACATAGACACATACACACACAGTTTCAGATTGGGATTTTTTACTAGGGCTAGACTTTGCTGAGTGTGGTGATAATGTGATTAAAGATCTTTCCTGCCCATTTAAGAGGCCTCAGGTGGAGCTAGTTAAGGGAAGTTTCTCATGTGGAGCCAGTTAAGGGAAACTTGAAGGAGAGGCTTAATTGTAGGAAAGCCTACACCCTTTACTTACTAGGAGAGAAGCCCCAAGCCCACACCCTTTTGCTAATTACTTCGCAAGAGAAATAAAGCCCTCAGTGCCCTAAAAAGAGTGTGTATACATATACATACATACACACACACACATACACACACATACATATGTATATATGTGTATATATGTGTGTATGTGTGTGTATTTATATTTAAATATATATATATATATACATACACACACACACACACACATATATATATATACACACACACACACACACACACACACACATACCCAGAAGGTAGCCATGGAACTCAGAATCTGCAGAGAGCTGCAGAAGTCAGAATGTCAGAATTCAGCCCAAGGAGAAGGAGCAGGAACTCAGAGTCCACAGAGCTGCAGAGAGAGCACAGAGCCAAGAGCGTAAACCAGGGAGCTGCCGAGACCAGAGAACTGAGGGAGGAAGAGAACACAGGCAAGCAGACAGTTAGCATTCATGAGTGTCTTCAGGGAGGACCCAGCAGAGGGGAAGGTTACTGGATGATTTGGTTCCTTGCTATAATACTGTGTTCTAATTTACTTGTTGCTGCATTTAGGTGGGCATGCTGGTTTTGGAATATAATTACTGCTATAAGGAGTTGGAGTTATTGGTCTTCAGATTTGATACCTTGGTGTCTAAATTAATGTTATACTTCCTCTGCCTTCTACCTAGAGAGTTTTTCATACTTTGAAATTCTGAACCATCCAGGCATGTTCATGGTCATCCTCGAGGTCGTGAATCTTGCCTTACTGATACACCAATTTTCCTGCTGTTAGATGAGGTGGCTGGGTCATGGTCTCACCTCCTCTGTAACTGACATTCTATTTATTCTTCCTAGATGCTGCTGCATATCCCCTGCCACAGTTCTGGATGGGGTGCCAGTCCCTCTCCTTGTCTTATTCCACAATCCTGGTCTAGGACAGATAGCTAGGCCTCAGATTTGGACCAGTCTCACCTCTATACCTCAATGCCAGGTTCCTGTCTCCATCTCCTGGAGGACTAACCTAGGCAATGACTTCAGTCCACTTTCCATATCTTTCTCCTTGGATAATCACATACTAGAACTGGACTTATTTTTCTTTTGTGACTGTGACAGACCCCAACTAGATTGTGGAGATTATGATGGTTTCAAACCTGCTCTGGAAGGCCCTGTAGTATATATGTACATTTACTTGATAGCGTGATTCTAGGCTTTTCCATTTTCTTGGATTTATTCTTCATGAAGCAGGTACTATATCTTTGTCAGAGGCAAAGCTCGGACAGAATACAGAAGATGACAGTGACTTCTAGCTCCTGGATGGCCCATTTGGGCCTCATTTATGGGTAACTTTGGTTCATCTATCTCCCTGGGCACTGAATTACCAGGACCTCCCTTTGTTCCCTTTGGCTTTGATGCCAAGGCCAAGATCCTACTGGATACGAGACCCCATAGAATGCCTGACCGGATTACCCCAGGCTTCTATGCATCTTCTTGTGCAGTTCTGGAAAGGGTAGAAGAATATAGTTGTGTTTCTGTTTGTTTCTGTTGACTATTGCTTTATCTGACACCATTAATACTAATAAAAAAAATCTTTGTCAGGGAGTTTTTCTGGAGACTGAGGCTCAGCTCTTATGTTTCACATAGCAATCCTTTCCAAAAATCCATGACAATGATTCTTTAAGGGTCAAGGAGCCTATGGCATTTCAGGGGCTGAAAGGGCCTTCTTCCCTTTGTCTCCTGACAGCTGAGGGGCTTAACATACCTATTCCCCAAGGTAGCTATTCATGCCTTCAATGACTGTTTCTTAGGATCAGACACATATAAAAAGTAAGGCCATGAAATTAATGTTCAGGGAGAAAATGCTGAGAACTGTTTATTACAACAGCAGAAAACCCTTCTGAAAACCAAAGAATCATAAAATGTTAAAGATGAAGTAAATGGAAGACCTAGGATGTTGGAGCTGAAATAGACATAAGGATGTAGAATTTTAGACCTTAGCTTGAGAATGCAAGATTTAGAAGGGGCCATAAAACATAGAACGTTACCATAAAGAATGTGAGAACTCAAAGAAACCTTAGAGATCATGGAGTTGAACTTCCCACACAACCCACACAATACATTTAATCCTATCTGCAACATATTTTACCTTTTAATCAAAGAGAAAACATATAGGATATATTTAGAGAGGAAAAAAGAGGTGTAATATAATCGTGGGGTGGCTAGTATGATAACTACTATAATTATAATCGTTAAAACCTGTAGGTTTCAATACAGATTATAAATCAATTTCCTTACAACTATCCTGGAAGCTAAGTGGTATAATATTATTCCACACATTTTACAGTTGAGAAACCTGAAGCGCAGAAAGGCCAAGCAAAAGTTTCACTACTAAATATAAAGTCAAGTCATCAGGAAACTGAGGTTTCCTAATTTTAAGTCTAGAATTTTTTCAATATAGTTTAACTTCCCTAAATTAAATAGAATTTCAGAGCTAGAGGGATCATTTGGGTTGGCCAATAATTCCTACATCATGTAGATGTTAGACTATATGACCTCCAAGGACCCTTCTGATTGTGTGATGCTGCAATTTCCAAAGATGGGGAGCTCATATCTTTGTGGCAGCTCATTTCATTGTAAAAGGGCTTAAGTTCTAAGATTTTTTTTTCTTTTACAGAGGATGAATTTGCTTAATTTGCTTAATTCTAATGTATCTAAATCTAATGTATATGCATTGGTCCTAACGTAGAGGTACACACAGAATAATTCTCACACAATCCTGGCTTCCTTCCATCATTCACCTTTTCCACTCCTCCCTGCTGAACACTGATGGAATAATCGCACAACTGAACTGACTGTGTCTATGACAAAGATGATCCAGTCTCCAGTAGATTCTCACTTCAACACAACCAATCTTTTGACAACCAATTTTGTATACTGATCTTTTACTGTTTCATGATTGAATCTCTATCATATCTTCCATAGTGACTATTCTAAACCAGTTTTTTTTTCTCTTCTCAAGATACCCATATCATCACTCCTCCTTCCTATCATCAAAGGACCCTGGTAACCACATAGCTCACTGGAAAAAATGCAATGAGTTTCAAGAATTCTCATTTCCCCCAATTTTACATTTCAAATCACCTCAGTATCACTTCTTATCCTTATGTCCTTTTCTCTAATTATGAAGAACAAGGTCACTATTATTTCGAATTCCAATGCCCTTGCTCCTTTCACATCCTGTCCCATCCAGGACCTTTCCTGTTTGATCACCCTCACTCTTACCATAATTCCCAGCTTCTCCTTACCCATTTATTTCTTCCCTAGTGCCTACAAACACACCTAGATTTCCAATCATTATTAGGAAGAGGGAAAAAAACCAGACCAAAAAACCCTCCTCTTGACCCAATCATTCCATCCCTGCAAGCTATCATTTTCTATTTCTCTTCCCTTACACAGCCAAACTACTAGATAAGGCTTACTACTCATCTCTACTTTCTCAACTCCCACTCACCCTTCAGCTCCTTGTAATCTGGCTTCTGACATTAGCATTCAACAGATACTAGTTTCTCCTTGTTTTGTTATGTTTTTCCTCAGTCCTCATCCTTCTTGATCTCACTACAGTGTTTGATGCTATTGACAGACCCTTTCTCTTAGTTCATTATTCTTAACTATTTTGTTTTGTTTTCATGACACTTTTCAGTCCAGTTCTCTTTCTTCCACTTATTCTCAGTAACCTCTGCTGAGTTAGCATCCCTGTACCACCCTGCCCTCCCACCCCTCAGGTTTCTGCCCTATCCCTCTTCTCTCCTTTTTCTATATTCTCTTGGTAATAAATTCTCATTAGTTTTAGTATTTATTTGTATGATTCTTACATTTACATACATAACCCCCTATTTTCCCAGGAGATTCAGGCCCAAGTATTGAACTTGTGCTAGATTGTTCCATCTGGATGCACCATAGTTCTCTCAAAATCAGCATATTAAAAAAATCATCTTATCTTTCTCGCTAAAGCCGCTTCTCTTAACTTTTCTACTCCTACCCCCCAATGCCACCATTTTCCAGTCACCCAGGTTGAAAAATTAAAATTCATCCTTAACACTTCATTCCCATTTAACCCTCCAGTTCTAATATCTGGTTAGTGGAATTCTTGACATTTCTTCCTCCTCTATCTCTCATTTTTATACCCTTCTCTTTATATATACCACAATTACCCTGTTCTATAGAGTTATCATTACTTGCCTGGACTATTATAACAGCCTCTTATTTGGGATCTTTGAATCCAGTATTTCTATTCTCTATTTCAACATCCATATAACTTATCAAGTTAAGAAGGCTATTGTGAAGGTCTGACTATATCACTTCTCTGCTCAAGGACTTCCAGTATCTCCTCCTGGCCTTCAGGATAAAGGACATATTCCTCTATTTGGCATTTGAGATCGTTCACTATTAGGCACCATTTCACTCTTCTAGACTGTTCAGCACACACTTTGTCCCATAGCCACAACATTCTACTTATTGTTTCTCACAGATAGCATTTGACCTCTCTACCTTTCCCTTGTGCTGGTTGTTTCTTATGATACAAATGATTTCCACCAACACTACAATCTCTTGGCACACCTTGCTCTCTTCCAGGCTCAGCTCAAGTGCAACTTCCTTAGGGAAGCTTTTTATTTCTGATTTCCCCAGTTATTAGTCCCCTGTCCAATAAAGTCACCATGTTTTCATCATGTACATATCATGATTTACTCATCTGTCAACATATTCTGTCATCCTTTGTTCAATCATTTTAGTTGTGCCTGACTCTTCGTAACTCCATTTGGGGTTATCTTGGCAGAGACACTGGAGTTGTTTGCCATTTCCTTCTCCAGCTCATTTTATAGAAGAGTAAATTGAGAGCAACATGGTTAAGTGACTTGCCGAGGGTCACACAGCTAGTAAGTGTCTGAGGCTAGATTTGAACTCAGGTCTTCCTGACTCCAGGTCCTGGACTCTGTCCACTGTGTGGCCTAGCGGCCTAGCCTCTACCATCCCAGTAGAATATAAACTCATCGAGGGTAGCTATTGTTTTACTTCTCTATATCCGTGTCCATTGCTTCAGTCTGTGCCTTGCTCAGAGCAGGCACCTAATAAATACCTAATTAGTGAGCTTTTCCGTGATAAGCTACTAATCAAGTCTTCCCTCCTTGGGGTTCAATATGTGCAGTGCCTTCCAATTACTCTCTTATGACTATTAGATCCATTCCATCCAGTCCCTGTTCATTGGATATCTTTCCATATGCTAGTCCCTCTTTTAAAATACAATGCCTAGAACTGAACATGGTAATATACTTATTTATTAAAGTCTGACCATCACCAATGACAATAACAATATCCCCATCCATGAAATAAACATTACTCTTCTTTCAACGAAGTCTAAGATGGTGTTAAAATCCTTCGATGCCTGGTTTTGTGGAGGTTGTCCTGTTCTCTCAAAATTCCTGTCTGGGGAACCCTGAAGGTCTCTAGCAGGACCTTCTAAGATGGAAAGGCTTTGACTTTGGACCCAGTAATTTACTGACCGTCATCGGAGAACAAGCCTAACAAATTATGGAGATGCTCAGTGGGAAGGTGGTTTATGAAGTGATGAATTCAACCACAGCAAATCAATAGGACCAGAAACTAAGGGGTAGAGAAAGGCATACTTAACATTTTAAAATCTCAGATCCTAGACGTATTCAAAATCACATTTATTTTTTTTCAGCTGCACAGTTCCATTGGCCCATATTTCATTCATAGTACACCAGAATAACCAGGTCATTAAAAGCAAAACAAAGTAAACAAATAAAAAGTTAATCCGTCCTTGCTATATGTTATCTTCCAAGCTTCAGGCCATTATTGTATCTCTTTAGATGACAACAATGATGATTTATATGTCTTGATAATGTCATCTACCTTATTGATTATCTCTTCTAGCTTAGTGTTAATGTGATTGGCACAACTTGGTGACCCAGGGCAGCTAGGCGGCACAATGGATAGAGCCCTGGGCCTGGAGTCAGGAAGACCTGAATTCAAATCCAGGTTCAGATACCTACTAGTTGTGTGCTCTTGGGCAAGTCACATAAACTTCTGTTTGCCTCAGTTTCCTCACGTGTAAAATGAGGATAATAATCACACCTAACTCCCAGGGGTTGTTGTAAGTATCAGATAAGATGATAATTGTTAAGTGCTTAGTATAGTGCCTGGAACATAATAAGTGCTATATAAATACATATTACAGCAATTATTATTTTGTTAATCATACCTTTTGGGTCATCATCCAAATTATTAATTACAAATATTAATTAGGACTGAACCATGACAGAGCCTTGCAGTATTCGACTGGCATATCCCTCCTGGTGGACATTAGCCAATTTCATCGATATTTTTGGCTATAGTACATAGAACCATAGAATCTTAGAGTTGGGAGAGCCTTAAAGTAGTGAGTAATATGGAAAAAGAGCTTATCTGGGATCTGAAGGACCAGGGCTTGAATCCTGACACTGCAGCTTTTGTGACTTAAAACTGCAAGATGAAGGGACCGGACTAGAGGGTCACCAAGGTTCTTTCCAGTTCTATAGCAATGATTCTATAAGGTTTTCTTATTCTTACTTTGCATTTATTTAACAAACATTTATTAAGTACCCACTATGTGCAGGATATTAGTGGTAGAGTCGATAGAGTTGTGGGCCTGGAGTTGGGATGACCCATCCTCCTGAGTTCAAGTCTAGCTTCAGGCACATACTACTTGTGTGACCCTGGGCAAGTCATTTCACCCTGTTTGCCTTAGTTTTCTTGTCTGTAAAATGAGTTTGAGAAAGAAATGGAAAAGCACTCTAGTATCTCTGCCAAGAAAATCCCATACAGGGTCATAAAGAGAAAGACGTGACTGAAAAGCAATAGAACGGCAACAAATGTTCAGTACATTATGCTAGGCACATGACCACCATCTTTACTATCTCTGACATACAGTTGTTTAGCTTCTCCTTGAAAATGTCCAGGGACAGGGAACAGGCTTTAGAAAGCTATATGGTGTCTTGGGAATGGCACTAGCATTAGAGCCCAGAAGACCTGGGTTCAAATCCCAGATATGCTATGCATTGCGTATCATTGATTAATGCATTTATCCTCAGTTTAAACTTCTATAATGTGTGGATTTTAATGTCTGAACAATCTAGTGTACGAGGACTTTGAGAAACAAAAGCATCTTTAAAAAAATTTGTGTGGCTGTTTTATGGTTGTTGATGCAATTGTGGTTTAGCCAGCTTTCAATCTTCCTGAATGAATTGTTATTTCTATAATACAACATTTTCTCAATTCCATTTCTCTATTATGTCCAGAAGGATACTATGAGAGTCTTAAAAGTCTAGGAAAAATCCTATATAAGGTAAAGCCCCGATCTTTCTGACTGGTAATATTAATATTTGCAGATTTCAGTTTTGCAGAAAAATATCACAATGAAATAAAGTATTCTATACTAGAGCATATGAGAAACACTGATATGGGTCCTAGAAGGAGGTAATAGGCATGCCCCACACTACCTCTAACCCCAATTAATGTAATAAAAAGATGGTCTGTGACCTGAGTTCTCTACCAAGTGAGAACACCTTTTTGGTTGAGTAATAGAATCAACCAATCAAAGGCATAAACTAAGGTTGAAAAATGCTTAACCTGGGAGAAGTCCTTTGGAATCATTGGATTATATCAGATGATGGCACATAGGAAATGTATTGGAATTGGCTGAAAAATTAGACATACCTCTAGAAATCTAGCAGGAAAGCAATCAGGTTTTTAAGCACTTTGGGGAGGCAGGCCTTTGAGCCTGTATCTGCATTGCAGCATTATGTGGTGGGGACAGAACTGAGTTTTTCTGGCCACTCTTCACAACTCCACTCCTTGGACTAGGATAGGACCTTATGAACTTTGAAAGGTTGGAGACCTCCTGTTGGTGTAGGGAGTGGTGTTTTGAAAACAGCACTGTCTGCATCAAGGCCTGACAGATAGAACAGGGTAAAGTTAGACATGTTGAGGAAAGGCAGATAAATGACTCTGCAAGGCACTGCCTCTAAAAGCTGAGCAGAGAGATAAACAAGGGTAACTTAGGACTCCAAGAGAGAAGTATCTCTCTGCCACATGTACTCGCTAAGCTTGGGTCCACTCTCCCCAGGGATTTTAACATTTGGGAAGGTGCCCTCAAATGTAGGGCAATATTTTGTATCAACTATCCTTCTACCTCCTTGGTAAATAAACATTTCTAAAAGATAATTACTTTCGACTGGATAATTGATAATAGAGAGCACACTACACTGAAGCTTATGAACAACAGTACTAGATAACAACAACCCGTTAGAACTACCCAGAATCCTGAAGGGAGTGATCAAGTGCCTTTTGGGAAATATATATCTATATCTATATCTATATCTATATCTATATCTATATCTATATCTATATCTATATCTATATCTATATCTAATCTTTTTAGGTAATATAAAAGGTTGATATGAAGAAAGGGTGTATGTATGGGTTGAGGAACATTTGGTTGGTTTTCTGATGATAGATGCAGAAGAGTGAGGTGTGTTCTTTGTGTATTTTTCAGGTGTTGTTACCGATGCTACTAACGGCAACATCAACCAGCACCTGTCTCATGTCTCTGCAAAGTTTTAGGAAAAAGGAGGTGATCAGTGTGCAAAATCTCCGGGCTTGTTAGTATTATCATACAGGATAAAAATGATGGGAGAAGTGTCTCTGACAATTTCCTGAAATGAAAGCAATCTCCTCCCACTGTTGTTTCTGAGGCAGTTAAAGGATTAGCAGGAAGAATTCCCATACCTCAGTTTTCTTTTCAGCCGTCAGGACTATCTATCAACCTGGTGAAATTAAGCATGAGAGAAGAATTTGTCTTCCCTCTGTTCTACCTGCTGATGTGGGTCCAAGAAGGGCTTATTCTATTAGCCAATCCAAATCACAATTGCCTCAGCAGTGCTGGCCCCTGTAATCCTGGTTAGGCAATTTACATCTCTGTTCTAGGTCTGGGTCTCAGATTTCTCTATTATAAAAGAGAGATTAAAAATACTTGTATTATCAACCCCCTGGGGATTTCATCAGCTCAGGTGAGATCTTTTTTTAATTTTTAATTACATTTTGAGTTCTGAATTGCCTCCCTTCCTTCCTCCCAATCCCATATTAGAGAATGCCAACATTTGACATAGCTATATATGTTGAACCACACATCCATAGTTCTATAAATCACTTTTTTTCTCTGGAGATGGATAGCATTTCCTTTCATAAGCTTGTCTTAGTTGATCTGAATGTTCATATTACTCAAATAGTTTAATCATTCACAATTACTCTTCAAATAATCTTGTTGTTATTGTATACAACATTTTCTTGCTTCTGCTCATTTCACTCTGCATCCTTTCATATAAGTCTTTGCATGTTTTTCTAAAACCAACCTGCTCATCATTTCTTATAGCACCGTAGAATTCCATCACAATCCTATAAAACAACTTATTCAGTCATTCCCCGAGTGATTGACTACCCCTCACTTTCTAGTTCTTTACCATCAGGTGAGATCTTAAAAGAGGATATGCTTTCAAGCAGAAGTCAGCAGACTATGGCCCCAAAGAATGATCTTTTAAAATTTTCAAATGCAATAAAGTTTTTATTCAAAAATATAGAAATTATTTTTAAGTCATGGGCCACTCAAGGTTATGTCCATAGGTCATAATTTGCAGACCCCTCTAGAGAGACGACAAACAATAGACCTGGAGTCAGAAGCCCTTGGTTTTCAAGACCTGACTCGTGTGTTCCTTGGCGCATCATTTCTTTAACCTCAATTTCCTCTTCTCTGAAATGGGAATAATAAATGTCACTTAATTTCACAGTGTAATTAAGTCCAATTAAACAAACATTCATTAAGTGCCAATTATGTGCTCGATTCACGTAACACACTGACAAAAAAGATAATCTTTGCCGTAAACAATATTAAATCTATTGCAAAAATATTATAAAATCCTTAAAATACAATATAAATATGAGCAGAAATTGTAGAATATTTTGAAACAGAAAAGTACTATATGCTTGCAAGATATAACAATTATTTGGCTGTGGACATTAGACATTCAATCAAATAACTAGTCATAAAATGCACAGAATAGGAAAAGTAATTTGAAATCTTCGGAGGATCATTTTAAATGAGTTACTGGGACTATGCATCCTTACATTCTGTTGTGCAGGCACGAACCAGGAAGGAAGCTAAAAGCATTGTTTAAATTTAATGTCCTAATTAATTTATTTTTACTTATAAAATTGAAGCCTTTGCCAAGCTTTCCAGTAGCATTATAAAAGATTGATGCCTGCAAGATAAGAGTTTAACTGGGCCATGCCCAACCATTGGAAGAGTCTTAATTAGAAATTAATCACATTGCAATTTCTATAAAATCGATTTTGAATAACAAATGACAGCAAAGCACTGAACTCATTGAGAAGGATAGACTCGTTTGCATTTTTTTCAACCTCTTAGGATTTACTTCCCGAAGACCCTGTCCACATGTTATTTTTAACCCACAGTATTTAGAAAAAGCAACTTTCTGAAGTATGCACAGAAGCCATATCCAACTCTGACCTTTTGGGAAAATGGCATGTGGGAACATTAAATAGGAACTTTGGTCCAATAAGTCATTGTTTCCCAAAGGCCACATTGGAATAAGTTACGTTATTCTGCTTGAAACATGTTGCCTACTGAACTGTTGGACTGGGACTCTGTAGAGCTGAATGGATATCTTAGCTATAGAGTATAGACAGCTGATTCTAAAGTCCAAGGACCCAGGTACAAATCCTGCATCTGACGTTCACTCTTGTTGACCATGAACAAGTCTCTTAAACTTTGTAGGTCCCAGTTTACTCATTACTAAAATAAGAGGGTTGAACTAAATGGCTTCCTAGGAATCCTTCTAAATGGTCATTAGGCTCTGTGTTTTTTGGTCTCTGTTTCTTCATCATTAGAAAGAAGGGGTTGGGCTTATAAAAGAATGTCAACTTCAGGTTTGTGACCTTAAGCAAAACATATTTTGGTATTTATATCAACTGTATTGGTAGCTGTATTTTAATATGTATATTTCCTATGTAATCCCATGTATTTTAATATGTATAGTATGTGTATAAGTGTGTATACATATATGTCTATATGTGTATGTATGTAATATTATTCTGAGAAAGGGTCCATAGGCTTCACTACACTGCTGAAAGAGCCCACAATACACAAAAAAGTTAAGCACCCTTTGGTCAGAAACTAAGGTCTTATCTAGCCATAAGTCCTATGTACACATGAAATATCTTATTCCTCTAAAGGGTAAGTGTGAGGAAGATTGGCCATCATAGGATTAGAGACTATTAAGGTCAATCCAAATAACAATAAACATAGCAATAATAATAATATATGTTTATGTATACATATACAAATACATACAGCATACACATTGATATTATATATACATACGCATTATATATATATATATATATATATATATATGTGTGTGTGTGTGTGTGTGTGTATGTATGTATGTGAATATATTTATATAGGTACCTTAAAGTTTTCAAAGCAATTTTCACATGTTACACTTACACATAAACATACATATATGTATGTGTGTATATATACATGTGTATGTATTTATGTGTATATATACATACACACATCTATCTACCTATCTATCTATGTATCTATGTATCTATCAATCTATATACACTTATATGTGTATGTATTTTAAGGTTTTCAAAGCACTTATGTTATCTCATTCATTTCTTAGTAGGTGAAATTATCCTCATTTTATGTATGAGGAAACTAGGTTTGAAAGAGGTAAAGTCACACTGTTAGTGTCTTTGACAACATTTGAAACTATGTCTATCCATCGTACCAACTGGATGCCTCCTTTTTTTTTAATGGATGGGAAATTTAGGACCGGAGAAAGTAACAGTTTTTTAAAAAAAAATCTAGAACTGAACAGGCCCCCATAGGCCGTTTCTTACACAACCTCACTTTATGGATAAGTAAACAACCCAGCCCCAGTCAGTCTTTCTAGCATCTTTATACATAATTCCCCTCCCCCCCACCATTCCCACCACCCTCACCACCAGTAACAGCCGGACTGGCCTATTTTCTGTTCTTCACACAACACATTCCATCTTCTCTCTTAATGTCATCATATTGGCTGTTCCTCATGCCTGGCATGTCCTCCTTCCTCACCTCCACCTCATGGAATCTCTCTCTTCTGTCAAGACACAACTGAAATGTCACTTTCTACAAGAAACCTTTCCTGACTTCCTCATCAGCTAGTGGATAGAGCACTGTTCTTGGAGTCAGGAAAACCTGAGTTGAAATTTGGCCTCAGATATTTCCTGGCTGTGTGACCCTGAACAAGTCAATTAATCTCTGTCTGCATCAGTTTCTTCAATTGTAAAATGGGACTGATGAGAGCACTATTAACAGGGCTATTGTGAGGATCACATGAGATTAAAAAAAATGCTTAACCAGGTGCTTGGCACATAGTAGGTGTTATATAATTCCTTATTCCCTTCTCCTTCCCTTCCTCGATCCCTTCAACAGCTAGTGCCCTCCCTGTAAAGCACTTTGCATATATTCTCTTTACATTTAGTTTCTATTTATTAATATGTGTACTTCTATTAATATGTTAGCATCTAAAATTCCTTGTGAGGAAAGACCGTTTGATTCTTTATGTTTTTATCTTAGCACTGTGCTAGGCACACGGTAAGTGGTTAATAACAACTTGTTGACGCTTGATTTGTTGATGCCTCTCCTATGAAAAATTACTAACTCTGAAAACGTCTCACCATCACATTCCATCTCTAAATTGAGAGAATTCAAAAACTGAGCTCGAGCCAAAATACAGCTATTTGTCACTGAATTATGCTAAGAATTAGCTCAAATTTCACATCCTTGACATTGTTAAATAGTTTTGTAATGTTGTCCCAAAGAATTTGCCAGGCCAAATATAGAGTGAAAGGAATGAAGCCTGCATATATAAAAGAGTTATGGGATATAGTAAAGGATGCTCTTATGTGAAATTTCTAATTGTAAAATTTGACCTTAGCAATTAAACATTGCAACGGCTACTGGAAACTGCTTTTTCTGTATATCTGAATCTGCTCACATATTTGGGGGGTTTTATTTTTCTTTTTTTCTTTTTCCCCAGAAAAATAAACTGCAGGCTCATCTGTTTTTCTGTTCTCAGATGCAAATTACACTCTTGTCAGATTTCCATGGGATTGTAAATGAAGCACAGTCTGACTCAACCATGTCTAAGTTCCTCCTTCTCTCTGTTTTCCTTCTGCGTGAACCACATTTATAAATAATACAAGCTCGAAATCAAAACTAAGAGTTTCTCATTCATTAAAACTGTCAAGTATTTTTCTTCTGAAGACGGTATTTCCAGGATAAAATGGAGGTGCCATATGGGTTCAAATATTGCCTGTTTGTTTCCCAAACATCTGACCTGGAAAAGCACACACACATACCATACATACACACACACACACACACACACAGACACACACACAGACACACACACACACACAGACACACACACACACACACACTTTCTACCTCTATTTTTGAATCTTTTCCTGTTGCCTGTGAACATCCTTACATTTCCCTCTCCTCAAAAGCCTTCTCTTGAACCTACCATCTTTGTCCCCGCCCACCTGCACCCCCCCCAAGTTGTAGTACTATAGCTACCGGCCCCCCCTTCCCCCCACCCCAGCCGTCCTTTGCTTATACATTCTTTGGAACTCTACCCTGCATTCACTTTCTCATTACCCACTCATTTCTCAACTCCATGCAGTCTGGTTTCTGATACCACCATTGTAATGAACCTACTTTTTCAAAGATTACTGATATTCTCCCAATGGGCTTTTCTCAGGTCTCATTTTCCTTGAACTTTCCATAGTTTTTGATACTAGTGATCATCCCCTCCTCCTGGATGGCCTCTTCTCTCTTTGTATCTGTTACACTCCTTTTCCCTGGTTCCCTTACATCTTTTCTAGCTTTTCTTCCACCTTCTCCCTCCTGAGCATGGCTGTCCCCAAAGGCTCTGTTTTGGACCCTACTCTTTTCTCTGCAGACTTTTCCTTAGCCATCTCATTTCCTTCCATGAGTTCATTTAACTTTTCTTACAGATGACTTCCAGATCCATGTATCCTGTTTTCATTTCTCCATTAAGCTGGAGTCCTGCATTGCTGACTCCATGCTGGATGTCTCTGCCTAGATTTCTCGACGGTACCTCAATTGTATCATATTCAAAACCGAATATATGATCTAAATGTTCACTTCCTTCAGCTTTCTAAATTTCTATTAAATGGACTACCACTATCTGGGCAACCTGGGGTGAAACCTTGGGGTAATATTTCACTCTTCCTTCTCCCTCACCCCCACATTCAATCAGATGCCAAGTACTTTTGAAGTTAACTTTACAACATCTGTTGTATCCTATGAAATGGGATGAAATGTACATTTATTAAGCACCTACCACGTGCCAGATATTGTACTAAGAATTTTTTGGCAAATATTATCTCATTTGATCTTCATAAAACCTCTCCATGGTAGGTACTATTACTATCCCCACTTTACAGATGAGGAAACGGAGACAGAGAGGTTAAGTGACTTGCCCACGGTAACAAAGCTAGTAGGTATCTGAGGAGAGATTTGGAGTCAGGTCTTTCTAATTTCTAGTCGCAGTGACCTATTCACTGTGCCTCCTACCTTCTATTTCCATCAATGTTACCATTACCCACCTTCAGTACTTCTTTATCTCTGATCTAGGCCTATTGTTATAGCCAAATATATTTCCCTACCTCTGATCTCTCTCTTCTCCAATTCATCTTTCATGTAGGCATTATTTAAACCAGGAGTTAAAAAAAATCTTCGTCAAAAACAGACCTCTATGTATGTAACTTCCCTACTTAAAACAAACAAAAAGAAAAGAACCTTCGGTAGTGCCCAATTACCACTAAAATAAAATTTAAACTCTTTAATTTGACATTTAAAATTTTCCACAATATGGTTCCCACTTTCTTTTCCAATCTTGTTTTCCATTACTTCCCTTCCTTTAATCTGTGGTCCTTGCAAACAAGGAACTTGGCTCTTCCCCAACCTTGCCATTTGGTGGGAAATGGTGGGGCAGGGAGGTGGTCCTAGCAGTGATGGATGTGTTCCATTCTCATTACCATGTTGTCAATTTCTTATCTTCTTTCCAGCTTCCACTCAGGTACTACCTGATTTGGGGAGCAGTCTGTGATGTTTCTATGGGTTATTATTCTTTACCTCCTAAAATGTGCCTAGAACACCACATCTCATCTGTCTTTTCTCTAAACTCAGTATCTGTGTGCAAATTGTATCCCCACAGCAGACTGTAAGCTTCTTGAAGGCAGAAGCTGTTTTATTTTTATATCCCCAGTGACTAGGACAGTGTATTGCCTATAGTAGCTTATTGAACAAAATTCATAAGATCATAGATATAAAGCTACCTTACAAAGTTATCAAATCAAACACCTCTCATTTTGCAGATAAGGAAATTAAGTCTGAGAGAGATTATGCTACATGTTCACATAGTCAGTAAATACCTTAGGCAGGATTTGAATTCTTGCTATTCCCAGTCAAGAACAGCTTTTACTAAGCACAGATAGCTGAATCTCTCTGATACAGTCAGCCAGCCAGGCAACAAGCAAATTGATTAGCTGCCAAGCACTATAGGAAGCCCCGGGAATGCAAATAATGGGGAAAAAAAGTGATGCCTGTCCTCAAGGAGGAAACATTCAAGTGTGGGAAAACAATATACAAAATGGAACTGAAAGGAAATATCCAGGTGGGACATGGTGGAGAAATCTACACAGTCCAGTGGAGCCAGGAGAGAAATGAAGGTATGAACATGGATACCTTGGGCACATGCTCAGCGTGAACTTTCTGGAGGAATTCACCAATCAGAGGAGGGAGATGTGGAAGCATTGGAGTCTTCCAGGATGGGAAGGCTACTGAAACATCATGAAATCCAGAGAATCAAGAGTCGATATAGGAGAAGATTGAAGGACACACCCTCCTCTCACTTCCCACTGCAACAACCCTGGTCCAAGACCTTGTTACCACCCAGATTATTTCAGTATCATCTTAATGGGTAAATTTCCCTCTCCTCTCTTTCCTACTCCCATTTATCCATATGCACATAAATGATCCCAACCTACTTTGCTCCAAATTCCTAATGATTCCTTCTCAGTTGGGCAATGCTCAAACTCCTCTCCAGGCATTCCACAGTCTGGTTTCATGTGCCCTTTCCAAATTTAATCCATACTGTTCCCCTTCATTGCACTCTATTCCCAGCAAAACTAGACTTCTCAGTATTTTCTACCTGTGGCCCATCCTTTCCCAATGCTTTGAGAGTCCTGTGCTCAGGCAGAGGTTCTGTTATTGTTTTAGCTATTTTTTGATGATTTTAAAATTTTATTTAGTATTTTATTTTTCCTCAGTGACATGTAAAAATAATTTTTTAACATTTGTTTTGAAAACTTCGATTTCCAAGTTCTCTCCCTTCCTCCCTCACCATCCCCCTTCATTGAGAAGGCAAGCAATCCGATAGAAGTTATACATGTGTAGTCAGGCAAAAAACATTTCCACAATTCTAGATATTCTTAAAACTCAACCTCAAGTCCCCTTCTTCCATGAAGCTTTCTCTGATTTCTCCAGTTAGAAGCAATTCTTTCTCCCTTCAAATCTCAGCAGAGTTTTGCACCCCTGTAACATATTTATTATGTATCACTTCTTCCTCCCTCTGGAGCCAAATAAAATAAGCCTAATTTCTTCTCCATGTAGCTCTTTCAGATCCTTAAAGATAGTTATCATTTCTCCTATGAATTCTCGTTATCAGTGTTTACCTTATCTCTCCACCAGCCTGTAAGTTCCACAAGAGCAAGGGCCATGTTTTACCTAAACTTCGTATCTGCTCCGACAGCTAGTAATAAAGGTTGTTGGTTATATAACACCTTAAGGTTTTCAAGGTAATTTACATGAAAACTCTCATCTGATCACAATAACCTTGTGTGGCTGGCAATATTACTTTTGCTGCAGAAATATTTCTGCAAAGACTTCAAGAAGCCTTTCCTGATCTGGCTTCATGCTAGTGCTTTCCTGCTGAGATTGCTTCAAATTTATCCTGTCTGTATCATTTGTGCGTTATTTGCATGTTATTTTCTGCATTAGACTGTGACCTTCTTGAGAGTAGGGACTGCTTTGGGCTTTCGTCTGATCCCCAGAATTTAGCAAAGGGCTTGGCACATAGCAGGCACTTAATAGACATTTGTCAACTTGACTCAACTTTTTTACAGACAAAAAAACAGAGAATTTTAAGGATTGAATAACTGCTCATGGTCACTCAGCTATTAAATGTCAGAGGCAGGAACTGAAAGAATTTCTCCTCTGATTCTGAGACACCAAGAAGTCTCTTTCCACTAAACTACAATGCCTCAAGTTAAATATACTGTATACAGTAGATAACTAGTATTTTATTATTTTTTTTGTTTACATCACTTTCATTTTCCCCTACTTCCATCTCTCTCCCCTTTCTGAAAGTTTTCCCTTAAAACTAAGAAGAAAAAAAATCAGCAAAATCAACCAACAGATTTAAAAGAAACCTGATGCAATAAGCAGTTTTCCAGAGCTGTGGTTCCCCCAGCTATGCAGTGTTGTGGGGGTTGGAAATGTTTTCTCATATTTCTTATTGGGTCAATTTTGGTCTTCCCAATCTTACAAACTTCTGTTTTAATTATTTTGTGGTTGACGTTCTTTCCATTTACACTGTAGTAACCAAGGGGTATATTGTTTTCCTGGTTCCGCTTACTTTATTTTGTGTTCATCTAAGTTTTTCTGTGCTTCTCTGTATTCAACATACTCATCATTTCATATAGGATAGTAGGATCCCCTTACATTCAAGTACCATAAATTTAACTATTACAAAATTGATAGATATCAATTTTATTTCCAGGCTTGTTTTACTTCTAAAAAGTATAAAGATATAAATATTATGTTGAATATGGAGATTTTTTTTTGTCGGTGACCTCTTTGGAGTACATGCCAGCGATGGTATTTCAGTGTCTCACTCTTAGTCCTAACAATTCATGAAGGAAATATTGAGGACAGAAGCATTTCTCCATGATACAAATTCCCCTTCCATCCGATTCTATTCTTTGCCCTGCTTGTGATCCTTATCCTTCCCATTTTCCATATGATATCATCTGTGAGTTCATATATTCAACTTCTGGTTTCTGGTTGCCTCTAGGATCTCCAATTTCTCTTCTCCTGGCGTCAAGGTGTCCAAGGAGGTACAATGCTTTCTCAGAGGAAGGGGTATTGTTGTGCACCAACTTGATCATGTTAGATCATCCATTATATACATGTTATCTCTACCTCCATGGGAGGACTTTTCAGTAGTATTCCTCCCCCTATTTGGTTTAGGCCTTTCCCTTTCATTTGCCATGTTTTAATTCCTCCCTCCTGCCAACTCTCCCATTCTTTTGTAGGACTTTATACTCCCTAACCACAGGGCTATGTTCTGGGCCCACTTCTCTTAACTCTCTATACTACTTCACTTGGTGATCTCATCAGCTCTCATGGATTAAATGATCGTTTCTATGCCGATGATTCTCAAATTTACTTATCTAGCCCTAATCTTTCAGATGACCTCCAATCTCATGTTTCAGAACTAGGTGTTTTGGAGACATCTTTAGCTCAACACATCCAAAATTAAATTTATTATTTCTCCCTAAACACTCCTGTCTTCCTAATTCCCTTATTGGAGGTACCATCATCCTCCTGGTCTCCTAAGCTTAGAGTTTAGCTGTCATCTTCAACTCTTCACTCTCCCTCCTTTTATATCTGTTGGCAATGCCTGTCAATTTTACTTCAGTAATATCTCCTGCATATGATCCTTTCTCTTCTCTTATGCAGCCTCCACCCTGATGTGGGTCCTTATACCTTACTCCTGAACCATTCATTACAATAGACTGGTGCCCCATGTCTGTGTCCCGTAAGTCACAAGTACAATGTGACTTATCCTGTCCATCCCCCATTCAAGCTGTCAAATTGATCTTCCTAGACCACAGGTATGACCATGTCGCTCTAATAAACTCTAATCTCTCCCTCTTACCTTCTGTATCAAATTTAAATTCTTTTGTTTGGCATTGAAAGCTCTGTATAACCTCCCCTACCCTTTCTAGTCTTCTTACATCTTACACCCTCCCACACATCTACTCCACAATCCAGTGCTACCCACTTCCTTTTTGTTTTTCACACAAGATACTCTATCTCCTGACTCTGGGCATTCCACTAACTGCCCCCATGCCTGGCATATTCTCTGCCTACTGGCTTCCCTGGTTTCCTCAAGTCCCAGATAAAATTCTACCTTCTACATGAAGCCTTTCCAGATCCTCAGCTCTGTTTCCCTTTGTTGATTATTTTAATTGTTTCAAATTATCTGGTGTATAGTTATGTTATGCATAATTGTTTACATATTGTCTCTCAGATGAAACTGAGCTTCTCAAAAGCTTAGACTGTTTTTACCCTCCTTTATATCCCCAGTGTTTAGCACAGGGCCAGGTACATAGTAGGTCCTTAGTAAATGTTTATTGACTCGCTGACTCTTACTCCTATTATAGCTCAGACTTCAGGAGTGATCTTCCCTTGGTTGTTCACCAAAAGATTCAATTAGGATATATTGCACATTTCTACTTTTTAGCCACCTCCCTTCTTCCCATGAATAAACTCTCTTGTTTTGCAATTTAGTCAGACAAAATGTACTGATTTACCATGTATGCAGTGAATGTGTGCATATGTGCATGCGTGCGTGTGTGTGTGTGTGTGTGTGTGTGTGTGTGTGTGTCTAATGGTAGCCATCTCTAGTGTGGAGGGAAGAAAAACAAAGGGGAAAAAGAAATTTACATGATAACTTCATTATATATTAAAAGCAATAGCACGTTGTACATAATAAATTTATAGTTTCATATGCAATCTTTTTTATTCTACTATGTTATGGAAATGCTTATTTTATTTCATAAATTTAAAATGAAATAAAATATATTTTTTAAAAAATGTACTGATTGATCAGTAGGAAGTTTTGGAGTTATGTTTTTCAGGCCTGCTTCTCCTAGCTCACTTCTTCTATTTCTTTAAATTATACTTTCCTGTAAATCTCTGTGTTTACTTAAAAATGAACATTCTCTAAATTCTCTTAACAAAAGATTTCTTAATGGCGCCTCCCTTTTAAATCCATTATTTTTAAAATGATGTCTAGAAATTGTGTGATTTTTTTCATCATTTATTCTGTCTTTGGTGGTTCTAATTATTTGCATTTCTTGTGTTTTTGTAGTTTGGAATGATTTCAAGTCAACTATTTTGCTCACTTCTTTCATTTTGCAGTAATATCTCAAATTCTTCTATTATTGAAATCCATATTTTGCATTTTTGTAACTAGGCTCAGTTTTTTAGGTTTGTCATCTTGGGTTACATCTTGTCTTCCCTTGCTTTTTTTGGCGTATATATTTCAATTCCATTGTGTAAGTCTTAGTGGGTTCATTATGCTTTTGAAGTATTTGAACTGCCTTTGACTTTATATTTGAAGACCTTTCTCCAGGGTGCTTGAAAAAAATTAGTTAGCATTGGAATTATAAAATTTGACCAAAATATGTTTTGAAGATTAAAACATGAAATTTATTTTATCTTTCTTTGCCTTATGGACTCATAGATTTTATCAGGGTCTAGAGAAACTCATCATCTTCCAAAATCACATCAACTGAAGTTTGCACCTCCTCAATACCCTCTGCTGTTTGGGTCTCTCCCTCCCTCTGATTGGAGAGGTTGGAGATTTCCTGAAAGTTCCTCTATTTAAGGAGGGTAACCAGGGCAGGAATCTCACCATATATTTTCCCACCCACATCCCCATTCCCCTTATTTTTCAGCTTCTTTTAGTGAATTGTCTTCTACTTGAGAGCAGGGGGTCTTTGTCCTTTCCTTCTATTTTCAGGAGTTAGTATAGTGCTTGGCACACAGTAGAAATTTAATAAATGCTTCTTGATCATTCTGGAGGCAATCTGATTTTTTTTTAAATTGACGCTGTGCTTTCAAACTTCAGGACCTCTATGCAGCTTTTTTTAAAAAAATGTTTCATGAATTACTGTATTGAAGTCTTTCAATTTAGCAAGTGAAACTTACGATTTTTTTTTGTTTTTGCAGAGGGGAAGGCAGGGCAATTGGGGTTAAGTGACTTGCCCAAGGTCACACAGCTAGTAAATGTGTCAAGTGTCTGAGGCCGGATTTGAACTCAGGTACTCCTGACTCCAGGGCCAGTGCTCTATTCACTGCGCCACCTAGCTGCCCCAAAACTTATGATATTTAAGTTATCTCTGACTAAGCAGTCTTTGAGGTCAATGGCTTTTGCTTGTATAGAGATCATGTATTATTGTTTTTGTTCTTCAAGATCACCCTTCCCTTCATTATACTTATATTTCAAATCTGTTCTCTCTTTTTTTTCTTTTCTGCTGAGTCTTGAATCCAAATATTTCTTCTCCGCAACTTATTTCTGCTATGCAAGCTATCTGTTCTGGTATTTGTCCTTTGCACTTAATCTTTTATGGTTTTCATTTTTCTTTTAACCATTTTAAAACACCTTGTTTTTGTTCTATGTTCTCTTGGAATTTTACAGTTTCATATTTTGTCAAGTGTTTCAATTTCTTTTGTCTTGTAATATTGATTTGGAGAAACTTATAATATTTTTGATGTTTCACTACTCATCCATCTTTCCATTCAATTTTACTTTCCTTTCTATTGACTTACCTACTTGTGCTATCTGTTTTTTAAATTGAATTTTCTTCCTTTTCAAATAATTAAAATTATTTGATTTTTTTCTTTTTCTTTTTATTCTCTGATGACTCACTTTTCTGATTCCTCCCCTTCCCTTCTGTAGACTACAAAGCTGACTCACCCTCCTCCCATATTGGAGAATTTAATTTTTTACCAGCCTAAGTGTTTGCTTTAAGTAGCTTCTGAAGACTGGGGAGACAGGACTAATCCCAGCTGAATTTCATCCCCACTCTATTTTTTAAAGTCAGTGAATGCTGTAGAATATGTCTAATCTGTCATCTTGCTACTCAGATTGGTATATGTCATTTTTAATGTTTTCCTCTTTTTAGACATCACTAGTTCTTCCCCATGACTGTATACCAAGCAACAGAATACTCCTTTCTAGTGAATAAATTCAGTTAAGCAAAAAAATAAATGCATTATCCTTGTGTGACAATGAATACCTTATGTCATGCCTTATATCACCACCTCTCCAAATGGAACCATGCTTCAATATCGCTCTTCTGATGTTTTGGAATGTTTATTGCATTGGTAAAATAAACTTATTTTAAAACCTGACTTAATTTCACTGACCAGATATGAATAGAGAGGCTTTGCTACTTACCCTTACCAAGCGGATTCATTAGGTTCAAAGGAATAGCTTGGGATATGGATGTTGAATGTGTACCACTATCGCACTTGACCCTGAAGATCCTGTTTAAACAGTGTTTGTATGTATGGCTCTCTGTCCTTATTATTGTGTGAGGACAAAATGGTCTGGAAAAATAAATTTGAATTTTATATACCATTTTTAAAAATGACCCCTCTTTCTAATTATTTTGTATTGTACAACTGTTATATTCAATACACTTTGATGTCTTTTTTCATGCCATCCCATGGTGTTCTGTGTGGATACATTTCATATCACAGAAATGGAGGATTCATTGAAACTTTGAAATTTGCCCATTGGTGTAAAGAGTGATTTCATTTAACTAGAAACACAGAGTCTCAGGGAAAGAGAGATTTATGAAGGCTTTCAGTCCAACTGCTACTTGATCAGAAAGTCTCTCTATCAAACATCTACAAGTATCACCCCACTCCCTCTTCTCAACAACTCCAGGCATGGGGAGCTTACTACTTCATGAAACAGCTCACTTCGTTATTGTTTAGCTTTCATTTCTAATTACTTTAATAAGTAATTTCCTGTTTTAATTACTAATTTAGCTTTAATTACACATAAGTTCAGGCTGCTAGATGGTGCAGTAGATAGAGCATTGGGCCTTGAATCAGGAAGACCTGAGTTCAAATCCAAACTCAGACACTTACTAGCTGCATGACCCTGGGCAATGCATGTAACCTTGTTTGCCCCAGTCTCTTCATCCATAAAATGAACTGGAAGAAGAAATAGCCGTCCATTTCAGTATCTCAGTATCTTTGCCAAGAAAACCCCAAATGGAATCACCAAGAGTCAGGCATGACTGAAAAATGACTGAACAACAACAAACCAATAAGTTCATCTTGTTTTTAAGTCAAGTATTCTAAGGGCCATCTTCTGAAATAAGACTATCAAGTCAAAGGATTTAACTTTTTTTAACACTTGTCTTATCAAGAAGAACCAGGAACAACGGGCAGAAGTTGCTATGAAGTAAATTGATACTTGATGTAAGAGATGCTTCCCAACAATTAGAACCATCCCAAAATGTAATTGACTGCCTCAGTGGGCAATGAGTAGTTTTTCCCTTCCCTAGAAGTTATCCGCCAAAGCCTAAATAGTCCTTTTTTTCAGTACAGTTAAAGGAAACTTGTCCAGGTTAAGGCTGGAGGAAATAACCTCAGAAGTGCCCTCCAGGTCTGACATTCTATAATTCCATGACTATAAAATCCAGTGTGACTTCTGCTTGTCCTCCGAAGGCAGATAGAAAGTGCTTTCATTCTTCTGATAGACCTTCAATGAACAGCCATGATACGTCCCCTAATCCTCATCTTCTCCAAGCTATATGTCCCTAGTTCTCTCCATTGATCCACATGTCTCCTTCTCTATCCTTCCCTATCCTTCCCTTGGTTACCATAATGCAGGTGTACCCCCCCTTGTTACCCTCAGAGAAGGAATCTACCTTTGAAGCAATGTCGTTATTCAGAACCAGGAGGACACAGACATGCATTACACAAATGTCTGGCTCTTTAGGGCTTCTAAAAAGAACAATTTTCCCGCTATGATGGTGAAGTGGAAAACCCCAAACATTTTAAATAAGAATAAGACTGTCCTTCTAACATGCATTTTGTAAACTTTACTCACTTTGTATCCATATACAATATGTTTTAGGGATCATAAATTTTTAACTGGAAGAGAAGGGCCTTAGAGGCCATTGAGCCTAACCCCCTTGTTTTACAAATAAGGAAACATAGTGCAGATCCCAAATAGATAATATTAGCAGCTAGGTGGTTCACTCCTAGAGTACCAGGTCTGGAGTGAGAAAGACTATTCTTCCTGAGTTCAAATCTGGCCTCAGACACTTATTAGCTGTGTGACCCTGGGCAAATCACTCAACCGTGTTTACCTCAGTTTCTTCATTTGTAAAATGAGCTAGAGAAAGAAATGTCAACGCACTCCAGTATCTTTGTCAAGAAAACCACAAAAGAGGCCACAAAGAGTTGGGCAGAACTGAAAAATGAGTAGGCAAATAACCACCAAAAACAGAGATATAAAGTAGATAATAATGATGCCTTAATTTTGTATGGCACTTACAAAATTTTTCTAATTTGCCAAATGTTCTAATTTAGTGCATCCTCAAAGAAACTCTGTATCATCAATTCCATTGTATATAACATAGAATCATGGAATGTTAGATTTGGAAAAGACTTCTAACATCTAATCCAGAAGTCAACAAACTGTGGTCAGAAGATCCAATCCATCTGCCACCTGATTTTGTAAAGCCCCTAAGCTAAAAAATGTTTTGTTGTTGTTTTCCTTTGTACATACAGTACAACTTAGCTGCTGGGCCATACAAAAACAAAGATGGGCTAAATTTGGACTTTGAAAGAGCTTTGTGGACCCCTAATTTAAACCAACCCCTTGAATTCGTGAGACTCACGTACACAAACAAAATTATTTATAGGAATGAGAAAGAATTTGAACTCAGGTGTCCTGATTCTAATTCCTACAGTCTAAAGAACAAGGAGAGCCAAAAACTGAAGGACTGACTTTCAGGCACATGAAATAGGGTTTTGTTTATGGCTCTAGTTCATGAAAATATTGACAAAAATAGTAAATGTAAGATTTAGGCCTGGAATATATCTTTAGTAAATATAGGTAATAGGGTTTGGAGTTAGAAGAATAGAGATTACATAGTCTCTCAATCTCTATAGACAGATAAATAGGCAATGAGTTAATATAGTAGATAAATCATTAGACAGAGTCTTGAGTTCAAATCCTTCCTTACACACTTAATAGTGTGTTATCCAGGGTATGTCAATTAATTTCTCCTCATCTATTATATGAAGATATTAGATTTAATGGCTTCTAAGCTCCCTTCTAGCTTTATATCTGGGATCCTATGATTCAAAGGGGACAAGAAAGGTTAAATTACTTGCCTGAGGGCATAGAGGTGGTAAATTCTCCAGATAGGATTCAAAGTCCTCTGACTCCATATTTAGGACTTCTTTTACTGCAATTGCTGTTTACTCTCATTGGCCACAGGTTATAAGAAATTTGTCCACTGCAACTTACATGCTTTTATCAACTCATTAAAACTTAATAACCTTAATTAGAAAGAATGCCAACTTTTAACTCATGATTAGCCCTACCAACAGAAATATGAGCAAAAGTATAGTCAATGCTTTCAACTATTTATAGCTGGACCACATGTAGTGTACCTTCAGAAAGTAGGGAATGAGATGATAAGACTATGTAGAATTGTGGCGTGAGCACTTGAAAGTGCAGTTGGGGAGTCCTGCTTCCTGTTCTACTAACTAGCCATGCAGCCTACAATAGTCTTGCTCCCCAATCCGAGTGCTAGCTTCTTTACAAAACAATGGAGTGGAAAAATATGATCTATGATATTCTTCCTTCTTCCCTTCCTTCTTCCCCCCTCCTTCCTTCTCTCTCTCCTTCCTTCCTTTCTTCTTTTTTCTTCGTTCCTTCCTTTCTTCTTTCAATCTTTCCTTTCTTCCTTTCTTCCTTCCTTCCTTCCTTCTTTCCTTCCTTTCTTTGTTTCTTTCTTTGTAGAAAAGATGAAGTGGTACCAAGAAATATTATGTTTCTATTCTTAAATATCACTTTTAGGGAAGGTAAGTATATGGTCTTTGTCAAAAATATGTGTTTCCATTTAAATGTAAATGTAGCTTTGCCTTTCAGGGAGGGAAAAAAACATCACCAAAGATTTCTTAAAGAATCATAGGGAACAGGAAATCTTTTCAAATTGAAATCCCATCCAAATTATTTTCCTCAAGTCTCAAGATCATCTTGATAATTAATTTCTTTTATATTTTAAACATGTAGGTTTCTTTTTTTTTTGAAAGAGAAGAAAGAAACAACATCTGTAGGAGAGCTCTAATTGTCAAGACAGCACAATGTGCAGCTAGCTGGGGAGACATTTATGCAACTTTACATGGAGATATAAAAATATTAGTTTAGGGATTTCTACTTTCAAAGCAAATATTACATTGTCACCAATAACATACCCTCAAGCCAAGGTATATATTAATGGCTTCATTATTAAAATTTGGTTACAGTTTCAGAACCGTAAATCCATCCATTATGATAATTTTAGAAGAAAAAAAAGGAGCCACAAATATTAATGAAAATTTTCAGTTCAACAGAGCATTGAAAATAAACAAATATCAGCATATTTCTAAACCTGATAAAACAGTAAAGTATAGGTTTAAATTGTAATAAAATTGTCCTAATTCAGAACTCTAACTCTGGTTGCATAGTGCCAGACAAAACACATTTGCTTGATTTAGACAGTATTATTTTGTCTAAAGAAATGGAGCCTAGTTTCATCATTCACGGGAAGCTGTAGCACTAGTGGGGATTTCATAGCAATAAATGGGCTTCAGCAGAGGTGAAGTGATTGTGTGTTTTGCGTATAGGTCTGCAAAGCCCTCAAGCAGGCTCTGCTAGATAAGCCTAGGCAAAAGGTGATTTGTCCAGAATTCAACTATATCTTAAACTATGCCTGCCTTTGTTGGGTGAATGGACCATATAATTATAGTATCATTGAAGGTCCGTAGACCATAGAATGTCATATTTCCAACTGTTAGAACTGCAAAATCCCTAACATAGAACATGAGCCAGAACAAGAGATCATGGTAGAAAAGGTACTGGAATGATGGGCAGTGGACTTTGAAATGAATCTCATCTCTGATATTTATTATTTGTCTACACTCAGGTCAGTCTCTGACATTTAATTTCCTTTTTTTTGGAAAGTGAATGGACTAGTCTAGAATAAGTTCTCTAAGGTTCTTTTTGACTCAAAATCTATGATCATATGGTGCTATAGAATATTTAAATTTGGATTCTGGGTTGGCAAGCTCCATAGAGCATAGAATATTAGAGATGGGACAAAATATCGTTGAATGTTAGAATATATAGGACATAGAATGCTTTGACACAGATCACAAAACATTTTAGCTGGGAGAAGACTTGTGATATAGCATTTGAAAGCTTGGAATCAATCAACAAGTGATTATTAATCATGTGCTATGTACCAGCCATGATGCAATGTGCTAAGGAGATAGGACAAAAAGTAAAAGTCTTCATTTGAGTTCCTGATAGTTTGGCCAAGATAATATGAACATATATAATTAAATACAAAGTAGTCATGAGATCATTTTGAGTAAAAAAGCCCTATCAGTTTGGGCAACCAAGAAAGATTTCAGACAGAAGGTGATCCTTGTCCTGAGCATTGAAGGAAGTAGTGATGTTCATAGGTGTAAATGTGGAGGGAGAACATTTCAGGCACTGAGGACAGAAAGCAAAGATAGGAGAGATGGAGTGCTTTATATGTGGAATAGTAAAAAGGTCAATTTGGTTGGATTCGTGTGTGTGTGTGTGTGTGTGTGTGTGTGTGTGTGTATGTGTCTGTGTCTATGTACTATTAAAAAACAAAATGAAACAAAAACAAAAACAAAAAAGAAAACAGGAAGGGAAAGCTATGGGAAGTCCAGGTTTTAAAAGGTTTTAAATATCAAACAGAGGAATTTTACTTGATCCTAGAGGTAATAGGGATCCACTGCACCTCATTGAGTAGAGTAATGACATACATTGTAAGAACTAAAAGTAGATAATGCTAGAGTTCATTTAATCTACCCCCTTTATTCAAGAAAATGCAGCCCATTTTTACTCACGGCAATTTACACATCTCACAAGCTTCAACAACAGGACTGCAGTAGGGGCTGCCCTCATCTACCACAACCCCAGACAGCATGGTTTATCGAGAGTTGGTAGTGAACAGCCATAGACCCCTTTCTCTGCAGGTCCCTTATACTCCTTTCCCTTAGACTGAATAAGACATTTCTTCACCGGTATGTCATTAAAATTTCCTCACTAGTATATAGTTAAAATTTCCTCACTGATAGGTAGTTAAAATTTCGGAGACTCTTAAGTTATGTCCCATTGCCTTAAGAAACTTCTGCTTTATAAAATTCCTTGATTGGTGTTCACTAATAACATTGGCTTTATTGTTTATAAAATACTTTCCTCATGACAACTCTTTGAAAAAAGAATTAAAATCATAATTCTTTCATTTTGATAGTTTATAAAATTTACAAAGTGAATCTCTGTTCCATTGAACCATCAACAATTTTATGATGCGAGGTGAACAAGTTTTATTATCCCCATCTTACAGATCTAGAGACTGAGGCTCAAAGGGTTTAAGTGACTAAATCATGGTCACATTGCTGTCCCAGAATGCCACTCATTTCTGTCTTTTTGTTTCCCTTCGAGATTTAGGTCAAGCTCCATCTTCTTCAGGAAGCCTTTCTTTGTCCTCCCACCTACTAGTGTCTGCCCCTCTTAGATTATTGAATCTAGTAACTTTTCATTTTTCTGAGCCTTAGTTTTCCCCTCATTAGAATGGCTTATCAATACTTGTATTAATTACTAATAGGATGGTTTATGTACAGTGCCTTGTGACCATAAAACACTAATATGTCAGCAAATTATTATAATAACACTATAGTATTTATCTATTGCTGGGTACATGTGTGAAAGGAAAGAAAGGGGAGTTTTAAAATTAGATCCAAGTTCACTAACAAGTTTGGCTATTGGAAGCTCTTATTAAAGGCTTTGCCTTGTATATGCCAGGAAATCGCTTCACTTTTGAATCAAGTGGCAGCCTTTTCTGTAGATTCAAAATGGTCAGGTTGTTCAACATTGGTTGTTGGTTTCCTGCATGTCCAATACTCCGGAAACAATATCCATAATCCAGGTTGAGAAAAATTGGACTAAAATCACAGAGTGGTCACCTAGTGTTATGGAAAGAGCTCATATTTAGAGTCAGGGAAAAGTGGTTTGATTTTATATTTTGCCCCTTTCTGTGTGATTTTAATGAAGACCCTTATTCTCTCTGATAATCACTTTATAGATAATTGCTACCTCACACTGCCCTGCACCTCCTGCACCACCTAAGATAACATTTATGACCAAACTGTGCTGTACAAATATGATCTCTGTTGCATAGTGCAAAGTGTGATCAAAATGGAGACAAGAAAGATAGACCGACATATTTTCTCCTTTAATCACAGAATCATAGAGGCAATGTAACAGACAGATCATTGGACTTGGAGAAAAGATGACTGGGTTTTAAATACCTCTTATCAAAATGATGCTTAGCATCTTGTAACACAGGGTAGATAATATAAAGTTTCTGAACATTCATTTCCTTACCCATACATTTGGTATAAAAAAGTCACCTTTCCCTCACAATTGTTTTTTTGAGGATAAAATAACATGAATGAATGTATTCAGAAGTATTCACTTGGTGCCTACTGTGTGCAAAGCCCTCTGCCAAGTGCTGATAATACCAACATAAAAGTGAAGGACAAGTTGCTTCTATTTTTATAAGGGCATATAGCACATAACTGGCATTGAAGGACAGAGAGGGTATTTTGATTAGAAAGGTTTACAGGAATCTTGAGTGGAGCCATAGAGAAGTAGGTGGACAAGCCCTTTCTAAAAGCAATAGCAGTATTATTTTATTATGGCTTCAGAACTATTCAGTCAATGCATCAATAAGCATTTATCGTGCCAGGTCCTGTGCTTCTGCTAAGCCCTGGGTAGGAACGGTAAAGAGAAAAGCAGAAGTGCCCAGGGGTAAAGCAAAACATGGCTCTAGGAGGCCTGGCTTGATCCAGAAGGTCACGTATGGCATTCACTAATCAGGGAAGGAAGACCTCACTATGGGAGTTCTTGAGATCAGAAGGTTAAAAACCCTTCAGGGTTGGTTTTGGCAGGAGATGGCCAAGATGTAAAGTGAATGATAATGTGTGTAAATTGCTTGATAAACCTCAAGGAACTATATAATCATGTAAACAATCATACAAACAACTAAACAATTATTGGTGGTGTTCAGTCATGTCTGACTCTTCATGACCCCATTTGAGGTTTTCTTGGCAAAGATCCTGGAGCCATTTGTAATTGCCTTCTCCAGCTCATTTTACAGATGAGGGACTGAGGCAGTTAGGGTTAATTTATTTGCCTGGAGTCAATCAGCTAGTCAGCATCTGAGGCCAATTTGAACTCAGGTCTTTCTGACCACAGCCTCAAAGATCTATCCAGTGTGCCACATAGCTGCCCAATCACAATTGCTGGCCTTCCTATAGCTCCTACTTTATGCCAGGCATTGTGCTAAGCAGTTTGCAATTATTATCTCACTGCATCCTTACAACAGCCCTAGAAGTCAAGTGCTATCATTATCCCCACTTTACAGATGAGAAGACTGATGTAAAAAGAGATTAGGTGATTGGCCTAGCATCACACATGGTTAGTATCTGATACTAGATTTGAACTCAGGTCTATTCTGATTCCAGCTCCAGGGCTCTATCCACTCTGCCACCTAACATTTTATAAACCGCCCTCCCTTCTCCCTCTTCCCTCTTTATGGCTTGGAGGTAACCTCAGGTTCATTGAAAGCAATGTCAGTGAAGTCTTGTTGTTGTGGTTCAGTTATTTCAGTCATATTCCACTCTTTCTGGCCCCATTTGGGATTTTCTTGACAAAGATACTGGAATGGTTTGCCATGCCCTTCTCCAGCTCATTTTACAGACAAAGAATTGAGGTAAACAAGATTAAATGAATTGTCCAGGATCACACATTTGGTAAGTGTCAGAGATCTGATATGGATTCATGAAAATGAGTTTTTCTTATTCCAAGCCCGGGGCTCTATCCACTGTGCCACCTAAATTGGTCCTTTTCTTCCTTTCCAGCTTTCTTACCATCCCAGCTCCCCGACAATTTGCTTTATGATCCAGTGACGCTGGCCTCCTCTCTTGTTCTTTGTACAACATTTTCTATCTCTCAATTCCAGTCATTTTTATTGGCTATCTCCCATGCCTGGAGCTATCTCCCTCCTCATCACTGCCTCCTACTTTCCCTGTCTTCCTACAGATAACACCATACCTACTACAGAAAGCCTTTCCCAGTCCTTCTTAATCTTAGTGCCATCACTCTGAGATTATCTCCAGTTTATTCTATATATGTCCTATTTGTAAATCCTTGTTTGCAGCTTGTCTCCTCCCTTAGGGGGTGAGCTCTTTGAAGATAAGGACTATATTTTTCTGTTTGTTTGTTTCTTTTATTTTGTTTTTTGTCTTTCTTGATATCCCCAGTGCTTATCAAAGTGCCTGGGACATAGCAGATGCTATTAAATGCCAATTGACTCACTGATTTACTCAAGGGCCTTCTATTCTATTCCATTGGAAATATAAAGCAAATAGATGTAGGTATAGATTATATATACGCACATACAGATATATATTTTATATATATATACATATATATATATACATATGGACATGTATTTTATGTATATAAGTGTACATAAATACATATACAAGTAATTTATTTTATGTATATAAGTGTACATAAATACATATACAAGTAATTCAAACTATATAGAAATAAATATATGATACAAGGAAAAAGGTACTAACAAACGTGGGAAGTAGGAAAGACTTCATGTAAAGGTGACAAACTGAGCTTTAAAGGAAACTCAGAATTCTAAAAGGTAGTCATGAGGAGGGAGGGCATGGTGTACAACCTATGCAAAGACCTGGGGGTGATAGATGGAGTGCTGTGTGTAAGGAACATCTAGAAGGCCAGGTTGGCTAGAGCATCTAGTGCTTGAAGGGAAGTAATGTATAAAAAGGATAGAATAGTAGGTTGGACAGACTGTGAAGGGTTTCCAACAGAGAAGTTTACAAAGGGTCCTCTGCATAGGAAGGTGCCACTGGAGTTTGTTGATCTGGGAGTTACATGATGAAACATGTGCTTTAAGTAAATCATTTTAATGGCTCTCTTGAAAATGGATTAGAGAAGGGGAAATGACTGTAGATAAAGGGAGCAATTCCAAGACTATTAGAGTTGACCAGGTGAGAGGTAATTAGGGTGGTCATATAAGTAGAAATAAGGAAAAACAAAACAAAAAGTGGTAGAATCCACAAGATTCACTACTGAGTGGATATTTGGCCTGAAAGAGAGGAAGTAGTTGAAGGAGTAGTAGTGGAAGGACATGGTTCTCTTAAACAAAATAGGAAAATTCAGAAAAAGGTCTACAGGTAAAGGACAACTTTAATGTATTCTGTCTTAAGACATATTGAATTTAAGATACCTTTGACACATCTAGTTAGGAAAGGCTACTACATAGCCAAATATGCTGGAATGGAGCTTAGGAGAGAGAGACTAGAGTTCTACATATTGATCTGGAAGATAGCTGTATTAAATGGGGGATTAAGCCTGTGGTATCTGATAAGATCAATAATATAAAGAGTATAGAGAAATATGAGAAGAGGACCCTGGATAGAGCCTTGGGGGGCACCTGCATTAGGGGTGGGATGTGCACGATAAGTAAGAAAAGGGAATTGAGAAGGAACAATCATATAAGTAGGAGGACAACCAAGAATAAAAAAGCATCAGAACATCCCAGGGAAGAGAGAGGATCCAAGAGGAGACAAGAGTCAACAGTATCAAAGGTTGCAGGGAGGTCAAGAAGGCCAAAGACTGACACTTTAATAGATTCCTTTGCCTTTTTTTCCTAGGACTTAGACTAAGAAAGGGAAGAGAGATAGAAGATGATGAAGAGAATGTTAGGATCAAGTGAATTTTGTTTGTTTGATTGTTTTGTTTGTTATGAGTGTGGTTTTTCAATGGGTTAGAGGATTTGTTTATAGGCAGCAGGAAGTCCCCAGTAGATAGGTAGAAATTGAAAGGGGGAAAGTAGTAATTGTAATGTCAGTCTACTAGAGGAGACAGAAGAAGATAAATTAAAGCCTACATTTAGAAAGGAATTGGCCTTCACAGTGTGAAAGGCTACTTCATCATCAGTTACCAGAATAAGGAAGAAAGAATAGAAAGACAATGCCAAGGAGTTTGGGGATCTTGAGAAGAAGGAACTTATGGTGAATGACCTTTATTTTCTCAGTAAAGCATGGGGATAATCCATATATCACTAAGACTATTCTGGCCCCCATTGCCTGAGGCCAGGTGTACATCTCATCTCTCCCCAGGTACCTATATGGGTTACCCTTAAGGGGATTGGAAGATGTCTGGTATTTGTGATTGGTTCAAGACCCCAACGACTGTGTTGTTCCAATTTTAGTATATACCCAACAGCCCAGTTCCACTGAACATCTAACAGTCTGATTAACTTTTCCAGAGAAGTATTTACTTCAAAGGTATATAAAAAAAGAAATACACAACCACTCCCCCCAGCACCTGGAGCATATTCCCCCAACAATGTCTTGGTCTCTGGGGAGGGGAGGGGATTTATTTTTGCAGCTTAACTCAGTTACTGCACAGAAGAGTCCCAAGTTCCAAGTCCAGAGCCCTCACTGGGTACTTTGGCTCCTCAAGGCTTACACCAAATCCCAGTTATATAAGTAACAGGGAGATTAGCTAATGAACCCATTTCTTATTACCATTTGCAGGGTTTTCTGAAGATGTAGTCCCCATGGTAGACTTCGGAGAACAGGCAAGTGCTGTTTCTGAGCTGCTTATTACATGATAGACTTCGAAACTGTAAATGATAATGCATTTAAGAGATGCAAACTGGAAAAGGCCTTTTCTCCCTCAAGTGAGAGACATACAGTAACCCTTTGGATGGGGAGAGGTTTCCCCACTCCTCTCAACCCTGAACCGAGGTTGACTTGAAGCCTATGAATACAGGTCTCTGTCCTTTTCCTCTTTGTGTGCCTTCCCTTCTTTTAGGTGAATGGGGGTAGGGGAAATGTCTACGACCTTATGGGCTTTGAGAGGTTCCAGTAATGAGCCACCAAAAGTCCAAGAGTTGAAGTACGTGCCAGAGTTTATGGCCAGTCAAGTCTCATCCTCCTACACTGCAATAGAGAGGAACTGGGACCCATCACAGCACAGCTGCAGGAATACTACAGCCAGGATGTCAGTTCTGTCTACTGGCTACACCTAATTCAGAAGTGATCGTAGAGGAGTGACTGTCTTGTAGCAACCACTTTAAATTTAAATCCACTCCTCCCAAGTAGTAGTAGTAATAGAAATAGCAGCAGCAGCAATACCAACCAGCATTTATGTAACACTTTAAGGTTTGCAAAGTGATTTGCATACATTAAATCATTTGATCTTCACAACCCCCTGGTGAGGTAGCTACTTTTATTATACTGATATTAAATATGAGGAAACTAAGGCACATAGAGGTTAACTAACTTGTCAAGGGTCACACAGGTAGTGAGGGTCTAGGTTGGCTTTAAACTTAGGTCTTTCTGATTCCAAGCCCTGTGCTCTTTCCAATTGTGAATGTGACCCAGGATGAGGGAAATGGTCTGTACTACTATTCTTGCTATGTTTTCTCAGTAAATATTCTTTCATAAAAGCTAATTGTTCTTAATTAGTTAAATAATGAGGTATTTGTCACTATAAGATGTCAAAGATTTAAGTGAGATACTATTACTGGTAATTGATATTGAGGAGAACATAATAGGAGGAGGGCTTGAGCTTATCGATGATAGTACAGAAATATATTTCAAACCCTCAGGTATGTCCTTAAGACTCTGAGTCAGAGAATATAGCTGGTCATGCTCTGGTGACCTAGCTCATCGGAGTGGGAGTGGGAATATGGATACCCAGAGTGGATGTTCATTCTCATTTCTGGCTTAGGGGATAGTCAAAAGGCTGCCTACTTACTTCACATTTTAAGCAGATAAGAAACAATACCTACATTTGACATGAAGTCCATCTTGGGAACCCATCAGCAGAACATACTGCACATGCCCATATGGACCAGTCTCATTGGCCAGCCCCCTCTTTACATATAAATGTAAAGTCATAATAAGAATACTGACTGTTAGGGCAGAAAGAAGCCCCAGAGTCCACCTAGTCCAAAACTCCCATTTCATAGATCAAGACGTTCACCCCCAGAGAGGTAAGTTCATTTTCCCCAAATCACTCAGCTTCAAAGCTATAGATTCCGAAGGAAACAAAAACAAAAACAAAAAACCAGGCATTTTTACTTTACGTATAGTTTTCTTTTCATTCTCTCAAGAATATAGTCTCTTATTTCACTTGCCTAAGGACATAGACAAAATAATAATATTGAAAAGTAAATATACCTTGGTCTCATCATAAGTATTTTGAAGTATCCTATTAAAACCAAAAGAAAATCGAATCTTATTAACAGGATTAACTTCTGCACAATAAGTTTCAAAATGCATTAGAAGTGGAAGTGATTATGTCAGCCACAAGACTGAGAAATCATTTAATTAATAAGTTCTTATTTTCATCAGGGTATCACTTTTGCATTCAGAAGACATTGAACATTATGACCTGTCATAGTGGAAAATCAATGGAGAACAACCATCACTTGCAGTATGTTTGGGATAGAATGTTCCCTGAAGTCATCTGTCCAAATTCCGGTCTATCTGGCACTAGCAACTTGATTTATACTTCAAAGAAAACATTTATAAAGAATAAGCACAGAAGTAGAGGAAATTAATACTATAAACCTGTCATGAAACATTTTAAGTCAAAATAGAACCTGGGTAAATTGGAGTCTTTACAGAGGGAGGCAAAAATTGCTTCTACCTTCCAGTCACGTAGTCTCAGGTTGATCCAAACAAACCTCTAAACAAAGACCCTGAGATTCCTCAGTGGTTTCATAAAAACAGAGGGCACATGGCCAAGAGCCAGGAGAACTATGTTATAGTCAAGGCCCTGCCACCAACTTCCAGTGTTTTTAGAGCTTAGTATGGTACATGGCACATAATAGGTACTTAATAAATGTTTAATGATTGAGTGATTAATTAATTGTACCCTTTTAGTAATGTCCCTTCTTGGACATCAATTTCCTCATTTATAAAATGAAAGAGTTGTTCTAGAAATGATAAAAACTATGATTCCCTTTAGCCATAATGTTCCATGTTCTGTGTTCTAACATTCTATAAATTCACAACAAATGTAGTACAACTCATTTGATTTCAGTCCCTTACAAAGAATGTATAGGCTCCAAGAACTTGGTTTGAAGTCCATCACTTCATGTTTAGATCCACTAAGGAGATGCAGCTATCCTATTGCGATGATCTCCTAATTAGATCCCTGACTCTTCTCTGTTCTCTTCACTGTGTACTTCACACAGTTGCCAAAGCAATTTTCCTCAAATGTGGGTCTGACCATGTCATTCCCCCTCTCAGTAAATGTCAATGGCTCCACATTACCTCCAGAACACAAAAACTCCCTTGATTGACTTTCAGAGCCCTCCTAATCCTGGACCCTATCTTTCTAGAGTCATCATAAATTAATTCCTTTGTCATCCAGGTTTTAACAAACTAGCCTCTCTTTAAATATGGCACTCTGTCTTAAATCCAGAGCTTTCCCCCAGACACAACACACATTTGAAATGCTCTTCACCTTCACCTCTGCCTCATACTATCCTCTTCTTTCAGGTTATAGCTAAAGGCTAAAATGCTACTGGAAGCCTTCCCCAATCCCCCCAATTACTATTCCCTGCCCTCCCAAATTACCTCGCATTTAACTACCATTTATGTATTTTATATCCTGTCTGTATATATTACTTTTATATTTAATTATATAAGTAATTGTGTCTTCATTATTGAATGCATGCCACTTAAGAACTAGGATTGTTTTGGCTAGCATTTTTCTCTTCCCAAAACCTAGAAAAAAGTATCTTGTACACAGTCAGTACATAATAAATGGCTTTTGGCTGGTTGATCAGGTGGTTGGTGGAAGAGGTTCAGCCTTTGCCTCTAGCTCTGAGTTGAGACTGGAGTGCATTAGACAGCAAGCAGGGCTTCAAGCTTTCCTTGGAAGTTGAGTATAAACACCACACCCTCAGCAGGCTCCTGCATTTAGCTTTTGAAAGCTTCAGATGCAGAGGCAAGAGATGAAATGATGACAAGCAATGAATAGCAATGAGCTTCAGCTGCAAATGTATTATTGTGCTTCTGACATCACAAGGTGGTTTGGGTGCCAATTATTTGTCTCTTTGGAGCATTGCCCTCTAATTTGATCTTGCTTATTGGGTTTTGTGATGAAAGGCTTTTATTGATCATCGCTGGGCACTACAAAGGTAAGTGTCTCTGCTGAAAATAGGGAATTAGATGATCATTATTTTTATCTTCCTTGAAAAGTGCAATTTCTATCCAGCCATCTGAAGGAAGAAAACACAGGGCTGCACAGTGCTCCAAAGTGAGGGGAGATGTGTGGAATGGAGACTCAAATGCTGCATTTCAGTTTGATTGGACTGAATTAAGCTCTTCAAGCAATCCTGGAGATGAGGAGCCTGGTCAACCAGGAAATGGGAGGGGGAAGAGTTTTGTTTGGTGATTTAGTCAATTTAGGATAGATCAAGTGACAGTAAACAAACCTACTCTCTTGACCATTAGATAAAATGTTTGATTGTGGATCTAGAAGACATGGAATATGTCATTGTTATGTAATATTAGAGCTAAAAAGGAACTCAGTCGTCATACAGCATAATTCTTGTTTGAACAGGAATTTTACCCCTTAGACAACTAGTCCTCCAGTGTGTTTGAAGACCTTCAGAAAAGGGAAACCTACTACATTCCAAAATGCCATCTAGTGTTGGACAATTCTATTGAAGTTGTTTTCTGTGGGCAGCTAGGTGGCATAGTGAGTAGAGCACAAGCCTTGGAGTCAGGAGGACCTGAGTTCAAATCCAGCTTCAGACACTTGACATACTTACTAGCTGTGTGACCTTGGGCAAGTCCCTTAACCCCAATTGCCCTGCCTACCCCCTTCAAAAAAAGAGAAAGTTATTTTCCAATACAACCCTACTTATTTTGTCATGTTGATGAAGGAACTGGATTCTTTTTCCAGCCCTTGGATCCTAGTATTTTGTTGTTCATTCTTTGTTCCCAAAGAGGACCAATGACATCACAAGGGTGATGTCTCAACTTGTGCGTGAATTGGATTTAAGTGAGGCAGAGCTGAACAAAAATCATAAGCCTCACTCTCTCCTCCAGAGTCATCAGAGTCCAACTACAAGACAAAAGTCAAGAGGACTGGCCATGGCCCAGGATGCAGTGGGCAACCTTAGACTTTTTAAACTATGGTCTTTCCCAGGTCTCAGTTTGTTGGAGACACATACCCATTCAGTGATTAAAGGCTAGGTAAGAACTGAGACAAAAAATGGCCTAGTTTGCCATCACAAAAAAATCGGTCTGAGAGAAAAAGACCCTCAGAACTCTGGCCAGAACAGAAAACAATTGCTTTTTACACTTACTCTGAGCCATCAGAACCCAAACAATAGGCAAGAGAAGGTTGAGTTGGTACCTACTATTGGCCATTCAGCGAAAATCAGTGTTTTCCTATCACCTCAAGAAAGAGGCACAATGTCCCAAATATGGTCTAGGTAATGACAGAAGACAGCACTGCCACCTACTTGCTTTGGCTGCCCTGTGTCCATGCACAAAGCTGACAATTGAATTCTCTTTTCTAGTTTCCACGTCAAAATAGTTTCTCATTGGCCCTAAATGCCAATAGTAAATGGAGAAGAACCAAAACAGGGTCTATCTGAAAAGGGTTCTTTACAACGTTAAACCCTCTTTGGTCAGAGAAACCTTTTCAGCTCTACTAGTGAGATGATGATGGTGAGAAAGATATTAATTAATAGCCAACCCTCCAGAAGGTGTTATCTAGCCTGATAAGTTTAAATATGCTTTATTATCCGACATCCAACATATGGTGCATTGTTATGTGGAGGATGACACTAGCTTTAAAGGTCATCATTACCAAAATGAGCAGATCTGAAAGAAAGAAATTAGTTATTTCTTTCATTGGCTGATTTAGTGTGAACAGATCTAAGATAACAGAGAAGCTCCAGATGGCTGGCAGCAAAAATAGCTAAGAAAGATAATGTGTTTTAGCTGTTTCTTAATGACACCCGTAGCTCATTGTGGGGAAGAAGGGATTTTTTTTTTCATACTTGTAGGCAAGATTACAGTTGCTTTTCACAAATCTTGGAGAATCAAATTTGGCTGCAGGGAAAAGGAATTTGTTTGGGGACTCCATAGTACTATCTCAGATGACTAAATAGACCAATTTAGCATGTCCATCCTATAAAGAAGCTTCGTCTCAGCCAGAAGTTGCATGTGAGACAAAGCCATCATCCATTGATGTCTGGTTCCATACCATTTCATAATATTTTGAGAAGGGAATTCTTGTCAATCACTGACACTTCCTTGCCCTTACTCTTTAGTTGTGGCCCAGGTCTCCATTTATAACATAGAATTTTATTGTTTAAAGATTATGGACTCCAATCCTCTCTTCCTATAGAAAAGAAAACTGAGTCATAGAGAAGAAAAATGATCTCTTCAAGGTCACTCAGGAAGGAACAGAACCAAGATCTGAACCAATGTTTCCTGATTCCAAACCATTCTCGTACTTTCTCCTAAGGGTACCCTCTTGTGTAGCCATTTGGATTTATTTGCCCCAGTAACCTTTTTATTTTGTCTCTGGCATGAGGATCTGTTTGTCCTTTGGGATCATTTCTTGGACCATTCCTCTTTTCCTCAAGGCATGTTCTTTCCCTTTGGTTTTCTTAACTGTCTCAGATCTCTGAGATCATGATCCATTTTCAGGGGTTTGATATGACAAGAACTCAATAGAAGGAGCTATCCCAAAACTGGAGCAGCTACATGACGCAGTGAATAGAGTGCTGGGACTGGGTTCAGGAAGACTCATCTTCCTCAAATCAAATCTGGCCTCAGACACATACTAGCTGTGTGAGCCTAGGCAAGTCACTTAACCCTGTTTGCCTCAGTTTCCTCATCTGTAAAATGATCTGGAGTAGGAAATGGCAAATCATTCCAGTGTCTTTGCCAAGAAAATCCCAAATGGGGTTACCAAGAGTCAGACACAACTAAACAACAACTGAACCATATCCCTGAAACCCTAATCTGCCAGCAAATTTCACCTGACCATACAAGGTCTGCTAATAAAGAACAGCAATATGGATAGGTAGTGCAGTAGACAGAGTGCAGGACTTTGGCTCAAATACCTCCTGAGACATTTATTAGCTGTATAACTCTGGGCACATTATGTCTGGTATTAATAAAACAGGAATTAATAAAAGCACCTACTTCACATTGTTGTTCTGAGGATAAAGTTAATTAACATATTTATATTTCAATATAAATTCTGCTTTTACTGCTACTGCTGCTATTACTACTACTACTATTACTACTACTACTATTACTACTACTACTAGTACTACTACTAGTACTACTACTACTATTACTACTACTACTATTATTACTACTATTACTACTACTACTACTGTTACTACTACTACTACTATTACTACTACTACTATTACTACTACTATTACTACTACTAGTGCTACTACTACTATTACTACTACTACTATTACTACTAATACTACTGTTACTACTACTACTATTACTACTACTACTATTACTACTACTACTATTACTACTAATACTACTGTTACTACTACTTCTATTATTACTACTACTATTACTACTACTACTATTACTACTACTATTACTGCTGCTGCTGCTGCTGCTGCTACAAACACCACTTCTACTGCTACTACTACAACTATTATGATTAGCACTACTACTAATTGGGGTCCTAATCTAAATGCTGGTTTGGATCATTCCCCTGAACGATTCTAGAGTATAGACATAGTCCTGCTTCAGATTTTAAGTGTAGCATTAATTTGGGCAAATATTCTTTAGTTCTTATTGGTGAAAAATATAGCCACAGGGCCATTTATTTATTAACTCATCCTTTTTCTGACATCCTACTCATGTAAGTCTATTATTATTTGGCATCCAAAAAATAGAAGTCTGCTGAATGCCAGACTGACAATCCCTTGTCTAATATATTTCTTATATTTTTTCTATATAAAAATGAACACATTTATCCAATTTAGCTTTGCCACTTCTATTTGACCATTTGGAGTCCTTTTGTGTCGCTAGTCTTTAAATTGGGGAAAATTATTAAAACCACTAATTCCTTACATTTGCTTGGCACTTACTTAATGGCTTCCAAAGCATCATTTTTAATATATCCACGTAGGCACTTATCACAGTTCCTGGCACATAGTAAATGCTTGACAAACACTTGTTCCTGAGGGACAGAGCCAAAATGGTGGCTTGAATATAGGGACTTGCTTAAGCTCTCCCCCAAATCCATCCAAACACCTGTAAAAATAACTCTAAACCAATTCTAGAGCTACAGAACCAATTAAATAACAGGGAAAAAACTATATATATAGACCTTTTTCCCTGTTATTTAACAGTGGGCTGAATCAAGCACCTGAGCAGAGGGAGAGTGCAGGGATCACTTGTCTGGCACTGAGGCAAAGTTCTCTTGTTTTTCTCTGCTTAGATCTGGGTCACAGTCTTGGTTGACAATTCTTGGGGGAGGCGGAGTGCTGGTGTGGCAGAGCTTTGTGGTGGCTGTGGAGAGGGAGTACTCCTGGCAGTTACATGGCAGAAAAGAGTGCCTGCACTCAGAGATGAGAGCACAGGCCAGGAGAGGAGCATCATACCACCTCAGAATAGAAGTGACTCTGAAAACAGCAGCACAAAGCCCCTGAAGCTTTGGACAAAGCACTCTCCCCTCTAAAAGCATTCATACCCTGACAAAAGGCTCAAAAGTCAAGTAATTGGCTGGGAAAAGGAGCAAGTAATGTAAAAAGACTCAGACTGTAGAGTCTTTCTTTGGGGACAAAGACAATCAAAACACATAGCCAGAAGAAGTCAACAAAATCAAAGATCCTGCATCAAAAGCCTCCAGAAAAATATGAATTGGTCTCAGGCCATGGAAGAGCTCAAAAGGGATGTAGAAAATCAAGTAAGAGAAGTAGGGGAAAAATTGGGAAGAGAAATGAGAGTGATGCAAGAAAATAATGAAAAACAAGTCAACGACTTGCTAAAGGAGAACCCAAATATACTGAAGAAAATAACACCCTAAAAATAGACTTACTCAAATGGCAAAAGAGCTCCAAAAAGCCAATGAGGAGAAAAATGCCTTGAAAGGCAGAATTAGTCAAATGGAAAAGGAGGTCGAAAAGACCACTGAAGAAAATACATCTTAAAAATTAGAATGGAGCAAGTGGAAGCTAGTGATTTTATGAGAAATCAAGAAATTATAAAACAGAACCAAAAGAATGAAAAAATGGAAGACAATGTGAAATATCACATTGGAAAAAAAAACACTGATCTAGAGAATAGATCCAGGAGAGATAGTTTAAAAATTATTGGACTACCTGAAAGCCATAATAAAAAAAAGAGCTTAGACATCATCTTTCAAGAAATTATCAAGGAACACTGCCCTGTTATTCTAGAATCAGGGGGTAAAATTGAACCTGAAAGAATCCATCGATCACCTCTTGAAAAAGATCCCCAAAAGAAAATTCCTAGGAGTATTGTAGCTAAATTCCAGAGTTCCCAAAATATTGCAAGCAGCCAGAAAGAAACAATTCGAGTGTTGTGGAAACACAATCAGGATAACAGAAGATCTAAGGCTTGGAATACGATCTTCCAGAGTTCAAAGGACCTAGGATTAAAACCAAGAATCACCTACCCAGCAAAACTGAGTATAATACTTCAGGGCAAAATATGGATTTTCAAGAAAATAGAAGACTTTCAAGCATTCTTGATGAACAGACCAGAGCTGAATAGAAAATTTGACTTTCAATTACAAGAATCAAGAGAAGCATGAAAAGGTAAGCAAGAAAGAGAAATCATAAGGGACTTACTAAAGTTGAACCATTTTCTTTACATTCCTACATGGGAAGACGATATTTGTTATTCATGAGACTGTTCTCAATATTAGGGTAGTTGAAGGGAACATACCAAAATGTAGACAGAAGGCACAGGGTGAGTTGAATAGGAAGGGATGATATCTAAAAAAATAAAACAAAATTAAGGGATGAGAGAGGAATATATTGAGAGAAGAAGAAAGGGAGAGATAGAATGGGGTAAATTATTTCAAATATAAGTGTCAAGAAAAAGCAGTTACAATGGAAGGGAAGAGGGGGCAGGTAAGGGGGAATGAGCAAGTCTTCCTCTCATCCGATTTGACTTAAGGAGAGAATAACATACGCAATCAATTGGGTATCTTACCCTACAGGAAAATAGAGGGGAAGGGGATAAGGTGGGGGATGATAGAAGGGAGGGCAGATTGGGGAAGGAAGTAGTCAAAAACAAACACTTTTGAAAAGGGACAGGGTCAAGGGAGAAAAATGAATAAAGGGGGACACAATAGGATGGAGGAAAATATAGTTAGTCTTTCACAACATGACTATTATGGAAGTGTTTTGCATAATTCTACATGTGTGGGTTGTGTTGAATTGCTTGCCTTCTTAGAGAGAGTGGGTGGGGAGGGAAGAAGGGAGAGAATTTGGAACTCAAAGTTCTAAAAACAAATGTTTAAACAAAAGTTTATTTTACATGCAACTGGTAAATAAGATATACAGGCAATGGGATATAGACATCTATCTTGCCCTGCAAGAAAGTAAGAGGAAAGGGGATAAGGAGGAGGGGAGTAGTGTGATAGAAAGGAGGGCAGACTGGGGAAAGGGGCAATCAGAATTTATGCCATCTTAGGGTGGGGGGGAGGGTAGAAATGGGGAGAAAATTTGTAACTCAAAATCTTATGGATACCAATGTTGAAAACTAAAAATATTAAATAACATAAAATACTTGTTCCTTTCTCCTTTTTTATAAAACAAATATATGTACTTATAACATAAATAATATACAATATTTCATGTGATCTTTACAACTAGCCCATGAGTTAGAGAGCTCAAACATCATACCATTTTAACAGGAGAAAACAATCTTGGAGAACTTAAATTAGTAAGCCAGTTAATAAGAGGCAGAAATGATATTCAAACCAAGGCCCTCTCATTCAAGGTTCAGTGAATTTTCTATGACACCATGCTCTCTTTATTTCTGAGAGTTGCTACATGACCTTTCCCCTTTTTCCCTCATAATAAACTAGCTTCCATAAAGTCCTTCCCCCACCTTGCATCATATAGGCAGATTGTTTAAATCATTCATTCTACCATATTCTGGGTGATTACAAACCCCGTCCCTTATATATTCTTTCTAGACCACCATATGCACTGTTGTAGAAATCCACGTACACCAAAAAATCAATAAACATTGATTAAATGACTACTATGTGCCAACCACTGTGCTAGGTACAAGAAATATAATTACCATAAGTGAAACAATTCCTGCTCACTGGGAGCTCACACATTTTCTTCACTAAAGTCCTAAGATGCCTTGTCATGTCACAAAGGTGACCATGACTCTTGAAATTAACTCCAGCAGATAACAATTTCTGATAGGAAGAAAAGGCAGTGAATATAATCCGGCTGACGTACTGGGACATAAGGAACAGCTCATTACCAAAAATTTGGTTGCCAGAAAGTGGGATTTCTTGGTATGTGGGTTGGGGGGTGGGGGTGGGAGAGAAACAAACAATCAAGCAAAATCTTGAAATATGAGATTGTTTTGGAATTTCTTGGTGGATGGAATACACATACTGATGAAATTGCAGATAAAATCCGTAGTCATATTAGATAAAAGCATAAATAGATAGATGGATGGATGGATAAAATTAGGTTGTAAGCTCCTTGAAGGCAGGGGCTATCTTTCCTTTTTTCTTATTTGTATCCTCAACACTTAGCACAGTGCTTGGCACATAGTATGCATTTCATAAATATTTATTTTATCATATTATAGGTGATAGATAGATATGGACTAGATTTATTACATTGGTATAGGAACTTGCGAGGGAGGAAACTCCCTCAACAAATGAAATTCAGCTTCTTTCTCCTCTTCAGAGATCTCCTAGGGCACCTACAAGTCAAATAATGCCCAGGGTCAAAGAACCTTTCTGTATCAGGAGCAAGACTTCAACCCAAGTCTTTCTGACTTTGAAAACATCACACTAGATTATCCACTCCATATAATGTGTGTCTATGCATGCATTTATATACACTATATGAATATATACATACATAGTTATAGAAATATAAATATATAATATGTATATAGATAATAAATTTAGATTTATTGCACATATATGTATATTAGGATAGATGGATCTGATATTTCAGTTACATTTTTAAAAGATCTCCATGAAAAATTACCTTACTAATAACTGGTAATATTTTATCCCCAGCTCAAATGTCATAATTTTCTGTGACTCTTTGTAAATGTTGAATTAAGGTGGATGTTCCTTTATATTTTTCTGATTCAAATACATATTTGGAATATATGTGTGCATATGTGCTTGTATTCACACAATGGATATGGATATAATGTGCATATATATACTGAAACATAAATCATATTTACACATGTAAAGACATATTGTAGCGATAAACATTTCTTATAAATATATGTGTGTATATTTTATGTGCATATATGTACATTATACATATACATATGTGTATATATGTGTGTATATACAAACACATATACATATACATACATACATGTATACATACACACACATATATATATGTATCTTTTTTGTTATTCAGTATTTTTTCTGTCTTTTCCAACTTTTCATGACCCCATTTGGTGTTTTCTTGGCAAAGGTAATGGACTGGTTTGTAATTTCCTTCTCCAGCTCATTTTACATATGAGGAAACTGAGGCAATCAGGGTTTACCCAGGGTCTCACAGCTATAAAGTGTGTGAGGCCAGATTTGAACTCAGGAAGAGGAGTCTCCCTAGATCCTGATCTGATTCTCTGTCCGCTTCACTCAACTAGCTGCCTGAATCTGATGACTATTCTTTTAATGATAAGATTTTATGAATTAGCAACAATAGCATCATTCATGGTTGCTGTAATTCCTTGCGCCCATTCTTAAAGATTTTTCAGCTGGTACTAGTACATACCAGGATGCGTGATCCTCTGGAATTTTGCTCAAGAACTTGATTATATTCCACCCTTTGATGAATTGTAAATGCTTTCAGTGTGGGAGATTCTCTTCAACACTTTAAGATCTTGATGAACCTGGGATCTTGTCAATGTTTGTCCTTCCTCCAGATCAATACTCACTCACACTTCATGCTTTAAAATTCTCATCTGTGTCTTTTCATACAGACCTATCCAACGAGCCAGGAGCTTCTTCCTGTTTTTTTTAATATAAAATATGCATGAGGGTATATACATATATATATATATATATATATATATATATATATATATATATATATATATATACATGTAATTTTTTTCTTATATTTATTCTCTGGGGGCCTATTCTATCATTCTGCCTGGACAATTGCATTTGCTAGCATAGTGGTAAAGTAAGTCCCACAATTTCAAATTCACAGTCTTCTTATTTTAAAGGATTCTTCCCTGAGGAAGGCAAAAGAGTAACTTCACATGAAAAAATGTCCTTGATTCATCTGAAGCATGAATGGAAACAACACAATCTCTTGGTGAGAAATAGTCTGGGAGTTCCCATTATTTATGTCTTCTGCCTGAGTGAATTTCCATACCTGGAAACTCATATTCTTGAGGTCCTTCTTCTACATCTATAAGAACTCAGCCACTTTACCCCTTTCAGTAAAGAAGACTGTAGTCAGAAGACATGGGTTCAAATTCTATGTTTACTAGTTAATGACTATGTGACTTTAGGATTTTCTGTGTCTTGTTTTTCTCAGCCTTAAAATAAATTGGGTGGATTATACAATTTCTAAGGGTTCCAACTCCAAATCCTATGACCTTTTAAATGGAAAGTCATAATATCTAAGCTTTCTCTGAGTGGCAGAGTCCTATCCCTTCATATGTTTGGTTGGCAACTTTGGGAAAATCTCTGTTTTTCTGAACCTCTATTTCCAAATCTATAAAATGGAGATAATAAGTCCTATAAATTATCAGAATGCAAGGATCAGAATTTTTCTCTCTTTGTATCTTGGCAACCCTCTATCAACACATTTCATGAATTGCATATTTTTTTTAAATTGGTTGAATTGAATGAACATAGGGATAAATGACTGAAATGATATGTGTAACACATTTTAACAATAAACCACCACATGAATGTACATTATTCTCATTCACATTATTAACATTTCATTATGGAAAAGTCTTCTAAAGTCAAGGTAGCATTATCTGTTCTTCAACTTCTTCCAAGTCAGAAACTCATAGGCATTCTTTTTCTTCTTTTGGCAGAGAGTGATCAATGGGTACTACACTAGGAAAAGAAATAAGATTGATTCTTCTGACTCTTCAAATTCTGTCCATTAGAAAATACAACCCAGATGATTGATAGAGCATTTAATATCATTTTATATAAGGTAACACCCCATCTGCCAAGAAGTGAGACTTCCTGCATTCTCAGCGATTTACAATATAGCCATGAACTTGTAACAGGTTGTGTGTGGCAGTCCAAAGAATATCTCCTTCTATCTACTACCTACCCACCTTTTTGTTACCTCCCTATGTATAGCTGCCTTGAATTCTAGCCCTAGCCACCACTCTGAGCTCAAAAGAAACAAGCCAATCTTATTCTACCCCTCTCTCTAAGATTCTGACACAATTTTGTGAGAGTGGGCAGCTCTGTGTCACCGGCTATCAAAGTAAGAAATTAGATCTAAGGGGAGAGGAGAGAGAGAGAGAGAGAGAGAGAGAGAGAGAGAGAGAGAGAGAGAGAGAGAGAGAGAGAGAGAGAGGAAGAGAGAGAGAGAGAGAGAGAGAAGAAGAGAGAGAGAGAGAGAGAGAGAGAGAGAGAGAGAGAGAGAGAGAGAGAGAGAGGAAAAGGAGAGCAAAAGTGAGAGAGATTTAAAAAGTAACTTAAAATTGTATAGCAAACTGGCAGCACCCAGCATCGAGGCAGAAGATTCTACATACGTCAGTAAGTCTTAACAACATTGCTGAAATAGAGTTTGAACAATAATGGATCTATCTAACAATGCTCTAGATTCATGAGGAAAAGAAAAAGGCAAGGCAAGGCAAGGCAAGGAGAAAGACAAAGCAAGGGGAAGGAAAGGAGAGGAGAGGACACAAAAAAAACCTAAATGCTATTTTAAGAGTCAGTCAAGGCAATGCAATGTTCATTTTAAGAAAGTCTATCTTGAAAATGAATAAAATCAAAAGTTTTGGTGTTTACAGAAGTTTATATAATTTACTCAGAGTTTACTTCTCATGGATCTGTGAATTGGTATGACCATTCTGGTAAATGGTATGGACCTATCACCAAAATTTCTGATGATGCAGTAAACAGAGAACTAGGCTTGGAGTCAGGAAGATTTGAATTTAAAACTGGCCTCAGACACTAGCTCTGTTAGCCTAGGCAAGTTGCTTAACCTTTGTCTGCCTCAATTTCATTATCTGTAAAATGAGGATAATAATAATACTGCTTATCTCCCAGAGCTGTTGTGAGGATCAAATCAGACAATATTTATAAAGTACTTAGTACAGAGGGATTCTTTTTTTTATTTTTATTTAGTATTTTATTTTTTCCTAGTTATATGTAAAAATTTTAACATTCATTTTTAAAGTTTTGAGTTCCAAATTCTCTCCCTTCTTCCCTCCCCAACCACTCTCATTATAGAGAAGACAGCAATTAGATATAGGTTATACATGTGGAATCATGCAAAACACTTCCATGATAGTCATGTTATGAAAGGCTAACTATATTTCCCTCTACCCTATCCCCTCTCAATTTATCCTATTCTCTTTCTCCTTTCACCCTGTCTCTCCTCAAAAGGATTTTGTTTCTGACTACGCCCTCCCCCAATCTGCCCTCCTTCTATCCTTCATTTCTTTTATCCCCTTCTCCCCTGCTTTCCTATAGGATAAGATAGATTTCTATACCCAATTGAGTGTGTATGTTATTCCCTCTTTGAGTCAATTTTGATGAGAGTAAGGTTTACTCACTCCTTCTCACCTCCCCCCCTTCCCTGCCTCTGTAAAAGTTTTCTTGCATTTTTTATGTGAGATAATTTACCCTATTCTAACTTTCCCTTTCTCTTTCTCCCAGTACATTCCTCTCTCACCCCTTAATTTTATTTTTATTGGTATTCCTTTATATTCAACTCACACTTGTGCACTCTATCTATATATACTCCTTCTAACTACCCTAATAATGAGAAAAGTCTTATGAGTTATAAATATCATCTTTACATGTAGGAATGTAAACAATTTAACTTTAATAAGTCCCTTATGATTTCTCTTTCATGTTTACCTTTTCATGCTGCTCTTGAGTCTTGTGTTTGAAAGTCAATTTTCTATTCAATTCTGGTCTTTCTCAAGAATGCATGAAATTCCTCTATCTCAGTGAATATCCATTTTTTTTTCCTGAAGGATTACACTCAGTTCTATTGGGTAGGTGATTCTTGGTTGAAATCCTAGCTCCTTTGTCCTTGGGAATATCGTATTCTAAGCCCAAATCTTGTGTTTTCCTGATTATGACTCCGTGATACTTGAATTTTTTTTCTTTCTGTCTGCTTACAATATTTTCTCCTTGACCTAGAAACTCTGGAATTTGGCTATAATATTCCTGGAAATTTTCATTTCGGGATTTTTTTAAGAGGTGATCAGTGGATTCTTTCCATTTCTATTTTACCCTCTGATTCTAGAATATCAGAAAACTTTTCCATGATAATTTCTTGAAATATCATTTCTAGGCTTTTTTTTTTTTATCATGGCTTTCAGGTATCTCCTGGATCTATTTTCCAGGTCAATTGTTTTTCCAATGATATATTTCACATTGTCTTCTATTTTTTCATTCTTTTGTTTTAATTTATAATTTCTTGATTTCTGATAAAGACTTTAGCTTCCATATACTCCATTCTAATTTTTAAGGAACTATTTTCTTCAGTGAGCTTTTGGACCTCCTTTTCCAATTGGCCAATTCTGCTTTTGAAGGCATTCCTCTCATCATTGGCTTTTTGGACTGCTTTTTGGCATTTGGTCTAGTCTATTTTTAAGGTATTATTTTCTTCAGTATTTTGAGGGGTTTCCTTTATCAAACTGTTGACTCATATTTTCATGATTTTCTTGTGTCACTCTCATTTCTCTTCCCATTTTTTCTCTACTTCTCTTACTCAATTTTCAAAATCATTTTTGAGCTCTTCCATGGCCTGATACCAATTCATATTTTTCTTGGAGGCTTTGGAGGTAGGAGCTTTGACTTTGCTATCTTCTTACAAGTGTGTGTTTTGATCTTCCTTGTCACCAAAGGAAGTTTCTATTATCATAGTGTTTTTCCACTGTTTGCTCATTTTCCCAGCTTATTTCTTCACTTTTAAATTTCTTTTAAATTCACACTGCTTCCAGTGTGAAGGAAAAACTATCCCAAGCTTCAGGAATTTTGTGGAGCTATTTTCAGAGACATTTCTAGGACCTGTAAGTTTTCCAATCCTCCAAGGTAGTATGATCCAAGGAGAGGTGTTTACTCCTCTCCTGGCCTGTGCTCTGGTTAGTGAGTGGTCACAAGCACTCTCTTCTGTTCTGGAACTGTGAGGATGGTTCCCTCTCCACTGCTGCCACAAGCTCTGCTATACCACTGCTTTCCCTCACCCCAGGACTGACACCCAAGACTGTGACCCAGATCCAAGTATGAAAAAAGCAGCAGAGTCCTGCCTCAGTGCTAGGAAAGAGACTCCTGTAATCTCCTTCTAACTAGTTGTTCAATCCCTTTACCATCTGTGGGCTGAGAGCACCAGAAGCAGCCACTGAAGCTGCCATAGCTACAGCTGATTCAGTCACTCTCAATGCCTGCTCTTGGTTTGCTGGGGCTCAGTCTGTGCTGGACTTTGCTCCTCTCTCAGGTTGGTGCAACACACTTTTCCTTTCCACCTTCCAGATTGTCTTGGCCTGAAAATTTGTTTTGCTCTATCTTTTTGTGGGTTCTGCTGCTCTAGAATTTGTTTAGAGTCATTTTTAAAGGTATTTGAATGAGTTTGGGGGAGAACTCAGGTGAGTCCCTGCCTTTACTCTGCCATCTTGTCCTGGCCCCCACCCCCTCCCCCCATCCATACAGAGGATTTCTGAAGGAAGTGCATGAGTGAAGTATACATGCAAAGATAAGAAGAAAATAAAGAAAAGTGCTTCAATGAAACCTTAAACATATTCAGAAGAGAGCAAATGGTTTTATTATTACTGTGTTAAATTCGATGTATTCTTAATATTTGTAAATAGTAACAAAAATTAACATTTATTTAAAATTCTTTTTCTTCTACACTTAGTCTCCAGGCTTACTTTTCAAGATCACATCCAGACTGACAGGTTGGGTCCCCAGAGTAAAGTAACTTTTATTCCCCCTTCGAAAAGTTCAGATAACCTTGATGGGTTAGGGAGTTTCTCTAATACTATTGCTCATGAGTTCCCATCCCATGCATAGGGGTATTTAAGTAATCAACTCAATGTTAAAGAATCTAATTAAAAAGCTTTTTGGTCCCTGCACAATAAGCCACCAGGAAATAATTAAAGAATATCTGGACATACTTTAAATTAGGAAAGAGGCCCTTCATTTCCCATTCCTGGAAGCTGGCTCACCAAGTCTCCACATGGATTGATACCAGACAAAGTCTATTCTCAGTCTAAGGGTTGGTATGTCATTGACCAGTCTGCCATTAAGTTCTTTTCCTTTTTAAAAATTTGATATCTTTATCAAATCATCTGCGGTGCATTTTCAACACATTGTCCGTATGACCAATCTAAAACAGTCCTCTGGGGTCCCCAGGAGGAGTAATTTTCTTCTGCTCGCTTTCCCAATGCCATACAGAAAACAGTTCATATGCAGTTTTTCAGACCATGTATAGGTCTCTTTGCAGGACCTGAGGATCTCTGGGTTTACTTTTCTCACCCACACTCAGCAAATCAGGTCAGTTCCCCCAGAACAGCATTGCTATTACTCCCCTTCAGTGTTCTAGAATGGGAGATTGGAAGTTTCTCCAATATGATTACCCATAAGCCCCCATCCCATGTGTTTCCTACAGTATCAATAGTCAGTTAATATATGCCCAATATCAATTAATCAGGGATTGCTACCCAATCAGTCATTTTGACCAGTTGCTCTATCATCAATATGAACAATAATCAATTAATTATTAAGTAGTTTTTACAAAGAGATATTTATTTATGGAGATACATTAAGCACCATTTTTAAAAATCCAATAGAAGGAGACCACTCTCATCAACTGTGTTGGTTCCTTGAGAAGAGTACACTCAAAATTATAGTGGTGACTATCCACCTTTCGCCCCATTGAACCGACTTTTCAATATGGCATAATGAGTGGATGAGTCCCTCCTCTGATGATAGAACAGGGTGTCTTTTCCATGCATTCATTTGCTTCTGGGTTGTTTCCAGAAATTCTCTCGCCATGACTGGCTCCTCACCAAGATCAGCTTCCATGTCAGACTCTGCTATGAACTTCAATTGCTGGAATTCCAGTGATTCTTCTCACCTTTTGAAGTTCACAAACTTGCTTCATGGTCTCTGATACCCAGTCACCTGTCATCAGAAAAGAATTGACCAGATATGGCAGAAGAAACTTTAGTACCATGCTTTCATAACCATACGCCTTCCAGGTGGGGAGATAAGGTAGCCTCATTAGAGCATGCTTCTTCTGCCCCCACTGCCTCTCCCTCGGAGACCTACATTCCTCCCTCTAAAACCACAAGGAAGAGTGATAGCATTCCTATGTCCAAGCCTTTTGTATTTACACTTGATTCCTGCTCAGCAGCCAAAAGCCTTTTCATCACCACACAATACATTGACAGAAAACGGCAGTCACTTGCAAATATTCTTGATCAGTGAAAGGATGCCTCCAATAGAAAGGCCTGAAAATAAGCTCACCAAGACTCCACATCAGTTGGCACCAGGAAAAGAATATTTCAGGTTTTTTAAGGACTGAGGCCTCATTGACTAGCCCCCTATTGTATCTGTATTTTGAAATGCTAGTATTTGTGGATGTTTATGTTCATAATTAAAAGAATAAGAACATTTTTAAAAAGAAAATTCAATTATGTAGAACGGCTCATTTCCCATTGTTTTCTTATAAAAGGAATGTCACTACATTAGCTAATTTCAAAGGAAGGATGTTTGCAAAGAGCACTTCAAGAGAGAGTATAGAAGTGTGCTTTGGGATATGGCATTTTATTTACTTGTTTTTCTTTAATCTCTATACTGAACAGCCTTTCAAGACATGGTAGTATTTTACTCCCAGTTCTAATTCTCTGTGTTTCTTTCGAGATGAGTTTGTGTGGATGTTTCTATGCAGTTCCATCATGAGAATAATAATAGTCTGACATTTATATAGCACTTTATAAAATATCTATTTCCCACAACTAGGTAAGATATTATTCTCTTTATTTCATAGATGATGAAAGAACTCAAGATTCTGAAACAATGACTGGATTTGCCCAAGATCACATGGCTATTGAGGGTCAGAACTAAGATTCAGACTTCAGTGTCTCAACTATTACACTGGTGTTCTTTCTGGTATACCACACTGCAGTGATGTTGACATTGGTAAAGTCAAGGAAAATGATAATGACTAGTTACTTTATTACTCAAATACCTTCTACGATCTCAGGATTTCCTATTAAAATTATGTTTTGTTTTGTTAAATAATATACCCTTTAGGATAATGGTTAGTTCTCAATGTAACTATGGCCAGCTCTGGGTTCATTCTGTGTTTCACTGATTGAGGCCTATAGAACATTAGAATATTAAGAGCTAGAAAGGATTTTAGAATACAAAGTCATAAGAGTTTAAAATGACTTTTGAGCATAGAATGTCAATAGATTATGGGATATTAGTTCTGGAAGGGATATTAGAACAGAGGATGTTATAAGCCAGAATTTGAATTTTGGAATACAAAACATTAGAGTTGGCAGGACCTTATACCATAGAGCATAGAATATTAGAGTTGGAATGCATCTTAAGAGACCATAAAATTGGACCTTTTCCTATAATATCAGTATACTGCCTCTAATACCATACAATGAAGCAAAGATTATTTGGAAGCTCTTTCTCTCTAATGCCTGAAATAGCCATTTACAAACCAGCTTCAATTATATGGTAGTTAGAAAAAGAAAATTCTTATATGAGTCTTTAGTACCAGAAGAATATGGCTTCTCTAACAGTATTCTAACTTACTGATGAGACTGAAAACATGTGCAGTGAATTATATTCCCGGAGGTCAAATGAAAGCATGTGAAATATTTATTTTTTACTTTTGTTTTTCCAGGGGAAAAATGACATTTACACAAAATCTAGGCATTCACATTAATATTTATATATCTAAGCATTTTTTGTACAGTGCATATCAAAATGTCACATAATCAGGGTATCTGTATATCAAAAAGCACTAAGGAGAGGAATTTGCTAGCTCAAGTCCTCCTAAATAATTTTCTTTTGTGTTGGATTAAGAATATCCTGATGGTAGGGGTCCTGGCAGAAATTCAGGATACTAGCATTTTTTATGATTTAAAAAAATAGACACTGAATCTTTCATGTGTTTTTATGTTGACGTTTAGTATGGAGGATAATTTAGCAACCATTCCCATGAAGCTTTAGAAGTTTGTATGCCCTGAACTTATTTTTGTTAAACTGAAATCTGCTTTCTGGTGAGATAATTATTTGGGGTTCGGGATGTGGGTAGGGCAACAACCAAAGTCATTCTTTGTTGTCAGTGGAAAAGTTTAAAAGTAGTAGCTGTTACATTTCCCTTCTTTTTCTCTAGGCTTTGGAATAGGTCTTTAATCTCTAAGGTGCTATAAATTGCTAAAATTCTATATTTTGTCACGATTTCTTCTAAGGTCCCTTCCAGCTCTAACATGCAATATTATAATAGTTTATATTAGAAATTTCCTTCTTACTCAGGTTCTGTTCACTATGATCCTATGACCTTTGGCCAAAGAAACCTTACTTCATGTGGCATGTTCCAATCTATCCTTCCATTGACATTCTCCTTCCAATACTACCACCACAGGTTTTTTAATTCAAAGTTCTGACAAGGCCACTAAGTTAATTCCAAACTTTTTACCTGTGAAATTACCTACAAAATAAAATATAACCCTCATTCCTTAGCCAAGGCCTTCTGCAATCTTGCCCTAACCTAGCTTTCCAGTCCTTTCATCTAACACTCAACATACGCACTTTACATTCCAAATGAATTGGACTATTAAGAATTTCTTGGCTCTGTAGTATGACCAGAATATACTCCCTAAAGTTCCTTGAAAGTTCTTAAAGATTTAACATCTCCATCGCCTTTTCCAAACATTCCTTCTGCTTGCTATCACTCTGCAACCTCTTAACTCTATCAGCTCAGTCCTGTCATCAGGCTTGGTCTGTCTCTCTTCTCCCCTTCCATTGTTTTCTCACAAAATCCTACTGCTGGTTCAGCCTTCTTTGCTTCTGCTGCTGTTATTTCTACTTCTATGCTCATGAATGTCCTTGGAGAAAGTCATGCAAACATGCAGAATGGGTTCACCTCCAACTTCAAGTGGTTCCTCACTGATGCCAAAATAATATATTCCCTCCTTCCTCCCCACCTCTCTCCCTTTCTCCTTTTCTTTTCTCCTTCCTTCCTTCCTTTCTTCCTTCCTCTCTTCCTCTCTTCCTCTCTTCCTTCCTTCCTTCCTTTCTTTCTTTCTTTCTTTCTTTCTTTCTTTCTTTCTTTCTTTCTTTCTTTCTTTCTTTCTTTCTTTCTTTCTTTCTTTCTCTTCCTGCTCATATTTAAACTTCTAGACAAAGCCATTTACATTGGTTGCCTCTATTTCTTCCTTCCTTCCTTCCTTCTTTCCCTCCTTCCTCCTTTTGTCTACTCCTACTCATTTCTCAATCTCTTAGCATCTTACTACTATGACCACTTGACCAAAACTGCTATCTCTAAGGTGACCAGTAACCTATTAACTGCAAAACATGATGACCTTTAATTCTTTCTCAGCCTTCTTGCCTACCTGAAGCTGTTGATAGGATCCTTTGATACTTTCTCCTTTATTTACTTTCTTAGTAGTTACTGGTTCCTTTCCTACTGTTCTAACCACTCAGTCTCCTTTAATTGTCCCTTAGGCCTAGCATGAATGTACAGCAAAGCTCTGCTTTGCTACATCTTGGGTTCAGATATTATCTCTATTCCGTCCAAATCTATATTTCCATCTCTAAACTCTCTCCTGAACGTTATTTCCATATATCAACTAAATTTGTATAATGTGTATATCCCACTGATGCTGAAAATACCTTTGACATTGAAAGTCTGTGTGCCATAGTGGGAAGAGTCAGTCAGTCAGTAAACATTTATTAAATGTCTACTATATGGCTAGCACTGTGCTAGCCTTGGAAACAGAAACAGATATGTTCTCATACTGCCCAGCCCACTTATTAGCTGCATGAAAATTGTTAAGTAATTTCACATCTCAGATTCTCAGTTTTATTATCTGTAAAATGGGGATAAAATTACACCTAAATCTCAAGGTGTTGCCCAAATCAAATGAGGCAATGGTATTGTGTCTAAAGGGCTTTGTAAATTTAAAATCATTATATAAATGAGATGGATCATCACCAGGATCATAATTATATTTACCTCAAGCTCAACTTTGCAAAAAGAATATCTACTATCTTCACTCCAAGCTTTCTTATTTATGTTGAAGGCATGACAATTCTTCCAGTGACTCAAATTCGCAACCTCAGAATCTTCCTTGACTCTTCTCCTTCCCTTACTCCATATGCCTGAATATAGAGTCATAGTCCTAGAGTGCCAAAGTACCTCAAAGACCATCTACCACAACCCCATCATTTTAGGGAAGAGGAAAAAGGCCCGTGGATTTTAAAATGACTTGCCTAAGGTCACACAAATGCAATACGAGGAGTATGATTTGAACCCAAATACTCGACTCTAGAGCTGGTGTTCCTTCCACCATGCTATATGACACTCCTTCTTTTCACATACAGAGCCATCACTTTAGTTCAAACCTCCATCAGTTTTTTGTCTAGATATGTATTAACTTCTAAAAATGTCTCCATGGTAGACCATGGTAGACCTATGCAATAACTCTTCCACACATGTAGCTATAAAATTATCTTCTTATAACTTGGATTTCTATCAACTGGGGCATTTCTTTTTTATATTGTTAAATAGGAATGTGATGGAATATTACTGAGCTATAAGAAATGGTGAATTTCTAGCATTCTCAAAAATATTTAAAGACTATGAACTGTTTCAGAATAGAATTTGGAAAACAATATAAAAATAATTACAATAATGTAAATGAAATGAACCCCAAAATAAAGCCATACCCCAAACGATTCTGAGGAGTGTCCTTAGCCATTGAGAATCAATGATAAAATGCATCTCCCTCCTATTGATAGAGAAATATGGGACTATGGGTTGCAGACACATATCATTGGATACTCCATCAGATGTTGTTATTATGTTAGTTGGTTTTACCCAGTATTTTTCATTTTTATGTTCATATAGTGATCAATAGGTAGGGAAGGGAATATACTGAGACATTACTGTGGCTTAAAAGAAAAATGCATCAATTAAATTTATTTGGAAAAAAATAATCTTCCTAAGGTACTGGGTACTTTCCAGCTCAAAAAATGTTCAATGACTAATACAACAACTACTACTACTACTAGTACTAGTAGTAGTACTACTTGTAGTAGTAGTACTATTACTACTATTGTTACTACTACTACTACTACTACTACTACTACTACTACTACCACTACCACTGCTACTGCTGCTGCTGCTTCTGCAACTGCTACTGCTACTACTGCTACTACTACTACTACTACTAACAATAATAATAATAATAAATATAATTATAATGGTAATAACTTTTTATATCAAATGCAAAGTCTTCAGCTTGGCATTTAAGACCTAGAGTTCATTGATAACCTGCATCCTCAGCTTTAATCCTTTTCATGTAATCTTCTATTATATACTCATGGAAGTAGGAATATAATAACTTGGTCTGTGATGAACAAATTAGTGCAAGTCAGTTTATCAATTACTTTTCTCCTATGCTAAGCACAGGTTCACGGGATAACAGATTAAGACATTTTCATTTTGAAGACACTAAGAAAGATAAAAAAATAAAATAAAATTGGAGGATTGTGAAATTGTTTTAGAATGATGAGTAACATGTTTCAGTTGAGAAGGTTGTTATTGCTACCAAGATTTTAATGTCCCCAAATGATTTCTTAAAGTATGCAATAAGATTTTTATGAAAAACTACCTACAGTATTCTATCATTAAATTGTGGATACACTGATGACATATCACACAATACACTTCTCAGATATAAAAATAGAATGTTGCTTTTCTTCTCCAGGGAAGCTGGAATTTCCAAAGGAAGAGAAAAAGAAAAAAGATTCAGTAGCCATTCAGCCCATAGGCTCTCTCTTCTTGACTTTTATTGTAGAAACTGGAAGGTGACAAAAGCAGGTTAGACTTGATTTATTTATTTAACCTCTCTAAGCTCCACCTTCCTCATCTATAAAACGGAATTATAATTCTTAAACTACCTACCTCACACTGTGGCTGTGAGAAACTATGCATTGTAAATTGGAAAGCATGGCAAATTAAGTGAACCATAATGTTGATGACATTTCTAGAGCACCTTAAGATTTACAAAACATTTTGCTGACAATAAGTCTGTGACGCAGAGGATTCTAATGGTGTCACTTTTGGGGGGGAGGATGGGGAAGAGATAGAAGTTCGAACAGGGAGAATGGGTGTTCATTTAACGATTCAGCTAGAAAGTGACAGAGTTAGGACAGGAAGAACCCACATTTTCAGAACTCCAAATTCAAGTCTCAGTAGAGTCTATGTTCCTGCATCTCTTATTACATTCGTGCACTATAGCATACATCCCTTTTTTCAGGCATTCAGTCCAAGAAGAGAGTTCAAGATTCTGCTATGAATACCCCTTCATCAATATGGTGCATCACAGAATTTTAGAGATATAAGTCATCTGGTCCAAGCTCCTCATTTTATAGACTAGGACATCTGTACAGAGGCCCAGATAAGAGAAGCTACGTGTTCAAGGTTATACAGCAAGTGAATGGTGGAATTAAAGTAGGGACTCAGGTTTCCTGATGTCCAATCTTTTCATTATCTATACATACATACATATATATATATATATATATATATATATATATATATATATATATATGTGTGTGTGTGTGTGTGTGTGTGTAGAGACTCCCGGGGAGCGTAATAAAATGCCTTCCTCTGCCAAATATATATATATATATATATATATATATATATATATATATATATATATATATATATATGTAGAGAGAGAGAGAGATCACAATACATATATGTGTATATATATTTGATATAAAGTGAATATATTAATTGTATGTACACATATTCAATAGTATTAATATACACACATACATATATGCCAATATATGTACATATATAGACATATGTGTCTTGTGTATGTATCACTGTGTGTATCTGTGTATATATGTATATATAGATACATCTACATGTATACACATATATCTGTCTGAAATCTATATCTATCTATCATCTATCTGTCTATCTATCTATCTATCTCCCATGGAGTAAGAGAATAGAATGCAATTACATCTGAACCCCTGGCCCAGTGAAAGAGATGACCCTTTTGCCTTCCCTGGCCCCAACTCTTCCTTGGACTGAAGTGTGTGGTCCTTATGATATAGGTGAAGAATACACAACACCTTTTCCTAAATCAAACTGAACCATGAGTTGAATTGAAAACAGATCGTAGAATTCTCCGGTAAATGTGAAATATTATAAATGCAGACTTTTCCTCCAAACATGCAGATTGAAATTCATCCTTGCCTGCCCATTTTGTGGAACTATTATCTATGTCCTTCCATGAATGTAACACAACGAGTCCACCTACTGTGCTGGCAGCCTACCCCGCATTCCTTTGACATTCCATGGATATCAATGAAATAGCCTCACTCTTGTAACAGACCAACTCATCAATTTGGTTTCACTTTGAAGTCATTTATTTTTCTGATGACATCCTTTATTTACACTGTATCTCCCAAGTAATTCCTCACTGGTAATGTGTTGCAGCCTGCTTGTATTCATGCATCAAAGAGCAGAAAATGGATAAGCTACAAAAGTTTTAGATGATCAGGTTTCCAAAGGACACCTGTCTGACTCTGCTTAAAAATTCCTACCCACCATTCCTCATCATCAGTTCTGTGGCTGTTCACAAAGTCCAGGAAAGATGGAAACTAACTCACTCTCTCTCTCTCTGTCTCTCTCTCTCTCTCTCTCTCTCTCTTTGTCTCTCTCTCCCTCTCTCTCTCTCTCTCTCTCTCTGTCTCTCTCTCTCTCTCTCTCTGTCTCTCTCTGTCTCTCTCTCTCTCTCTCTGTCTCTGTCTCTCTCTCTCTCTGTCTCTCTCTCTCTCTCTCTCTGTCTCTCTCTTGCTCTCTCGCTCTCTCTTTCTCTTCTCTCCTTTCTAATGCAGAGGGTTTCCTCCAGGCTCAATGTCTTGTCTCTTCCATTTCCTTCTATCAACCTATTAGCACAATGGTTTTTTCAGGTATTAATTGTCACTACGAGAGGCAGCTCAAGTGGCAACAATGTATAACACTAATTATAATCACGATAATAATAGCTAACACTTATACAGTATCTGCATGCGCCAGAAATTGTTCGAAGTGCTTTATACAGATTTTCTCATTTAATCTTTACAGCGACCTTATGACAACTATTACTATCCCCATTTTACAGATAAGGAAACAGAAGCAAATAGATGTTAAACTACTTGCCTAAGAACACATGGCTAGTAAATATCTGAGGCCACATTTGAACTCTAGGCCCAATTATCTCTCTACTGCTCCACCTAGAACATGAGGCCTGGAATCAAGAAGACTCGAATTCAAATTTCATCTCTATCACTTACCAGCTGTGTGACCTTGGACGTGTCACTAAACCTTTGTCTGCCCAATTTCCTCAACTGCAAAACAGAGATGCTAATAATACTCACCTCCCAGGGTTGTTATGATGACCAAATTAGATAATCTTTCTAAAGCACTTAGCGTGGTATCTGCCACGTAGTAAGTCCTTCCTTCCTTTCTCTTCCTACTTACTACTAGTGAAGCGTCCCTCTCCTAAAAAAAAATGTTCATGAACAGAGTGGAAGCAATCTAGAATTTAGAATGTAAAGAGACCTTGAAAATCACTTAGGTCAATCCTCTTATTTTGTTGATGAAGGAACAAGGACTCAGAGGAGTTAAACCTCACTGGTAGTCATACAGTATTTGCATCCAGATTATGTTACTCCCAGTCAGATTCAGCCCATCATCTCTTTATGGTAGGCAGCTTGGTGTCATGAATACAATGTTAGACCGGGAGACCTCAGCTCCTGTACCTCCTCTGCTACTCCTGACATATGGCAAGGTGCCTCAGTATCGTCATTTGTCAAATAAGTAATGATAATACCTGTATTATCTTTTTCATAGGATTATTTGGAGGTTCAAATGAAATAATGGATGTGAAGATCTTTGAAAACTTTAAGCCTCGCACAATTTTAGTTATTATAATTGCAATAGCAAGTTATTCTTGAATTGGGTTGAATCTTTCCTTTTAGGCAATCTTTGCAGATTTCTGAAAAAAAAAGAAAATCTTATCTGAAAAGATGAGAAAGTAAAAACAAAAACAGAAGCAAAAGAACAAAGAAATGAACAACAACAGCCAAAAGAAGCAAGAGCCCATATTGTGAGACCTCAAGAAAAAAAAATCTGATTTTCTTGAACATCAGCTTTCTTCTCTGTAAAATGGGAATAATTATATATGCAGTAGCTCACACTGAGGGGTGTTGTGAGCAGCTCACTCTGGATGTCTTGCAGAGCTATAAAAATAGGTGCTATTATGATTATGACCATTTGTTTTCCAAAAAATGGTTCATGGTCTGCAAAGTCCCAAAGAACTGGCAGTGTGGGCTATTTTTAGACAAAGTTCCTTGTGGTAAAAAGAACACTGAATAAGTTTTATGCATTTTTTTCTCTTTTGTCCCTCAGTTCCTCTTTTGAAAAGAAAGTCATTTCTGGGTCACTCTGGCACTGTGGAGAAACACAACAGCTTACCCCAAAGACATATTTATTTCTTTTACTACATATAATATGAATGGCTTCTTCTGGCCTTAAGTTTTTGCCTTCTTCCTACAAAATAAGAACAGTCTCTTCAAAGTTCATTGCAGTGGGGGCAGCTAGGTGGTGCAGTGAATAGAGCACCAGCCCCGGAGTCAGGAAGACCTGAGTTCAAATTTGGCCTCAGACAATTGACACTTACTAGCTGTGTGACCTTGGGCAAGTCACTTAAACCCAATTGCCTTTCCCCCTCCAAAAGAAAAAACTTAGAGCCAAAGTTCATTGCAGTGAAACCCTCCTCCAATAGAATATAAGATCCCTGAAGGCAAGAGCTACTTTCCACTTTGTATCATCACTCCTTATGCACTTATACAGAGCAAAAAATTGATAAATGCCTATTACTACAATCTTGGGTCACATTAAAATTTGCATCACTTCCAAGAAAAGGGAGGTGATGGTATCATTATACTCTCTGCCTTCATCAGACCCCATCTGGAGAATTGTGTTCAGTACTGGATATTGTCATTTAGGGAGGACTTTCATGACCTGGGGAGTGTCCAGAAGAGGGCAAACAGGATAATGAAAAGCTTTTAGGTCTGTATCACATGAGGATCTGTTGAAGGGATTTTGGATATTTAATCTAGAGAAGACTCAGAAAGGACATGATAATTATCTTCAAATATTTGAAGGGATGACAAGTTGAGGAGGTGACCTTGTTCTGTTTGGACTCAGAGGGTGGAACCAGGAGTAACAGGTCTAAATGGCAAAGAATCAAATGGACTCTCAATATCTGACAGTCAGCAAAGATTTATTAAGTGCTTACTGGGTGCTAAGCACTGTGGTGAGGACTGGAAGTACAAATACAAATACAAAAAGAGTCCTTGTCTTCAGAGAGATTACATTCTAATTAGAGAAGATGCTGGATTTAAAGTAGTCCAGAAATTACCTTCCATGAGGGATGATGGGTTCAGGCTTCTTAGACATATTCAAGAGGAAGCTAGGTAATCACATGTGCTGGATGTCAGAGTAGATATTTCTTATCAATTACAAATTAGATTAGGTTGTAGTGGAGTTTCCTTCCAAATCTAAAATTCTTTAGCTCTATAAATTATTTCTATTAACAACAACATAGATCAATATGTTGAGCACTGATAATTTTATGTATATTTATATATATTATTTTTATGTTATATATATATAATATATATTATTATATTATATATAATTCCATCTCCAAATACGAATAAAAGCTCATCTATCCCTCAGGATTTGTTCTTCTTGTGTTGTTGTGGCTAAAAATATTCTAATGGCCAAACTTTGGAAAGTGACCTCTCCTAGTCCATCATAGATGCATTTTGGTGATCGTTGCAAAAGAGACAGACAGAACTGATGATATTAAAAGTAGTCCCTTTTTATATTTTCATTTTGCCCCACACAGAAAGTACTTATTTTGGGGGATCCTTAGGACCTCTAGGTGGTACAGTAGATAGACTGCCTAGCCTGGAATCAGGAAGATTCATTTTCCTGATTTCAAATCTGGCCTCAGAAACTTACTAGCTGTGTGACTCTTTGCAAGTCATTTAACCTTGTTTTCCTCAGTTTCCTCACATGTAAAGTGAACTCAAAAAAGAAATGTCAAACCACTACAGTATCTTTGCCAAGAAAACCCAAAATAGAGTCATTAAGAGTCAGACCTTGGAGGGGCAAGCCAAGATGGTGGCTGTAAAGCAGGGGCTTGCTAAAGCTCTCTCCCAGGTCCCTCCAAACACCTGTAAAAATTGGTTCTGAATAAATTCTAGAGCTGCAGAACCCACAAAATAGCAGAGGAAAGCAGGGCTCCTGCCCAAGACAGCCTGGATGGTTGCTGGGAAGGGTCTATCACATGGAGCTGGGAGCAGAGTGAAGCACAGCCCAGCATGGGCCACAACAGGACCAACAAGACCAGGAGCCAAGCAGAACAGGCCATAGCACCTTGAATCAGTGAGCTGTGGCAGTTACCAGACTTTTCAACCCACAAACACCAAAGACAACAGAGCAGGTTAGAGGAAAAACTTCTCAATCTGAGTGAAAGGAGTGTGCAGTCAGCCCCAGCCCCGGGGTCTGTGGAGGTGGTACAACTCTGCAGCTGCTTCAAAAGAACCTGCTGCAGTTGCTTCTGGCCTCAGGCCCAACCAGTCGGAGGAATTAAGGGGCAGATCAGAGCAGGAGTGTAGAGCCTGGGTTGTGGTCTGGGTTGGCAGTTCTTGGGGGGGGGGAGGAGCACTGGTGTGGCAGAGTTTGCTGTGTAGAAGAAGCTCTGAAAACAACAGCACAGTCCCTAAAGCCTGGGACAATGCACTCCCTACTCTACAAGCAGTCATACCCTGAGAAAAAGTTCAAGGGTCAAGTAGTTGGCTAGGAACATGAACAGGCAGCAAAAATGGACTCAAATTCAGACTCGGGCTTTGGAATCTTTTCTTGGTGACAAAGAAGAGCAAAATATACAGCCAGAAGAAGTCAAAAAAGTCAAAGAGCCTACATCAAAAGCCTCCAAGAAAAAATGTGAATTGGTCTCGGGCCATGGAAGAGCTCAAAAAGGATTTGGAAAAGCAAGAAAGAAAAGAAGAGGAAAAATTGGGAAAGAAATGAGAGTGACATAAGAAAATCATGAAAAACAAGTCAATGACTTGCTAAAGGAGACCCAAAAAATACTGAAAAAATGACACCTTAAAAATAGATTAAATCAAATGGCAAAAGAGCTCTAAAAAGCCAATGAGGAGAAGAATGCCTTGAAAGTCAGAATTAGCCAAATGGAAAAGGAGGTCCAAAAGACCACTGAAGAAAATACTACCTTAAAAATTAGACTGGAGGAAGTGGAAGCTAGTGACTTTATGAGAAATCAAGATATTATGAAACAGAACCAGAGGAATGAAAAAATGGAAGACAATGTGAAATATCTCATTGGAAAAACCATTGACCTGGAGAATACATCCAGGAAAGATAATTTAAAAATTATTGGACTACCTGAATGCCATGATCCAAAAAAGAGGCTAGATGTCATCTTTCAAGAAATTATCAAGGAGAATTACCCTGACATTCTAGAGCCAGGGAGTAAAATGACCAGGAGACTTAACAAGGAGAAAGGAAGGTAGAGGGAAAAAAGCATTCTCTCTGGAATCAGAATATCTTGGCTAAAATCCCAGCCACGATGTAAACAACCATGCAATCTTGGCCCCACAACTTCACTTCCTTCTCTATAAAAGGGGGTTTTGGATTATATAACCTCTGAATCACCTTTCAGCTCTGAAGCAATGATTCCATTATTCTTTAAGGATATAACCAGATCTCTTGATGGAGCAGGACATTTGGGAAGTCTGGGCTTCAGAAATGAGGGTCTTGATGGAGGAGGAGAAGAAGGAAGAGGAGGAAGATAACAATGAGAAGGAGGAGAAAGAGGAAGACAAGGTGGAGGAGGAGGAAGGTGAGGAGGATGAATTTTGATGGTGATGTGAGAGGACAGTCTGGATTCAGAAACCAGATTATGCCACATTCTTGCCCATTTTGTATAATTGTGCCTTCAGTTTCCCACAGAACAAAGCAATTTGGCCATTCAGAATAGGGGGATTTCACTTAGATCTGAGGAATTGGTTTCCCACTTGTAATGTTATAGGCAGATATATGCCAACGGAAGCAAGAAGCTTTCCAAAGTGGCAGATGCCAGATATGGAGTTGGAGGGTGTTCTAGAGGAGGATCAGAGTTGGGCATCATGAAGGAAGAGAAACCTGTGACAAGAATGGCTAGGCCCCCAACATCACAATTTATGCTGATTTACCATGGAGTCTCTGAGTTCAGCAAGGCTTTTCCTTGGATAATAATAGCTCATTGTCAGCATCTATAGTCAGTGTTATATTTCAGCAAAACCCATCCGACTTCGTACTTTTCTGGCATGAAATATGGGGAAAAAAGACACTTGATTTAGGTTCCAAGGACTTGGATTTGAATCAATCAGTCAATTAATATTTATTAAGTGCCTCCTACATGCCAGACACTGTGCTAAGTGCTGGAATCCAAGCTCTGCCATCTGTGTGACCTTGGACAACCACTTACTCTCTCCAGGCTTCAGTTTCCCCAACTGGAAAATGAAGGGATCAGATTAGATAGTTTCTACGGATACCAAAATTCTACATTGCTTCTTGGAGGCATCAGAAGAGGACTTTAAATGTTTTAAGTTTCTTTTGCCCCACTAAAGTAAATTTGCAATATAACATAAATGCATAAACTTGGGTTTATTGCCTAAATAAATTCCACTTTTAATTTCACATAGCAAATATGGTAATTTTATGAACAAACCAAGTCATTCATGATGTATTTTTACATTCCCAAAGAGTGTTTCTGGAGCTATAAAAGAGGCCACAAACATAAGTATTAAACATATTTCAATTTTCTCCAAAATTCTCTTTTTTGCAGGAGGTGGGGGAAGGAGAGACACGGAAGAAAGACATTTTGTTTTACTCTTATACCTTTAGAATTTCCTCCCTTCATTTTTTTTTTGGCCAACGTAGACCTTTTACAACTTCTTCAAGCTCTCTTTCAACTGGCAGCTCCTTTGTGAGCACTTCCCTCACCTCCCCATCTGGAATGATGTATTCCCCCTCAGGACTCAATTGACCCTTTGTTTGGTCTTCCCCATTATCCTTATCACATTTTGCCTTACAGCATAATTATTAATGTACAGATCGCCAGAAAGTTAGTCACTACAAAGTGAATCTTTTTGGCTAATGACAATTCTTGAAGACTTACCAAGACAAGGAGGAGCTCATGAGATGACTTGGTGAAAGAAGTAATGATGAACAAAAAATCTTTAGAAATATTGATGTGTACATAAGCTGCCATCCTTAAAATTACAAGCCCCAGAGCTCAGGGACTGCATCTCAGTCATCTTTGTGTCCTTCAGAGCTGTGAATGTAATAGATCCTCAATGAATGTGGACAAAGCATTGCAATGGGGACCCAAGAGGTAACATGAAGGGATCCTTGAAGGGGTCAAAGAAGGGGGGAGATTGGTCAGAGAAGGGAGATAGGGAGTCACTGAAGTCATAAAGTAGTGTATTTGAAAGGGCAATGGACACAAAGTCAGAAATACCTGAATTAGAACCTACTTCTGCTATGAGTTCAAATCCTACCCCTAACATACTTACTATCTGTGTGATCCTGATGGAGTCCCCTAACCTCTCTCACACTGAGTTCCCTAACTTGTAAATTTGGGTATAACAACATCACTGACCTTACAGAATTGTTCAGGGAATAATGAAAGAAAATAAAAATAAAGTACTTTGCTCACCTTAAAGTGCTTTATAAATGTTGGAGAATATTGAACATTCTCTGATCAATAGGCAGAGCAGAAGTGCCTTGAATAATTATAATAACCCACCTTTCTATGGAGCTTTAAATCTTCCCGAAGGGCTTCACAAACATTAATTCATTTCATCCTCTCAATAAACCCAGTGTTGAGTATTAATATTCCTGTAGTCTCAGAGTGATGAAGCTCCTACTTGTTCAGTGTCCCAAGGCTGGTAAGGAGCAGAACCTAAGCCTCACACCCCAGACCCAGTTCTTTTCTTCCTCACACTTCTGGCTACCTAGAAGAATCCTCCATTGCTCAGGGGAAATGAAGACAGTCTTTCCATGATCCTTACCTTCTGATTCACACTTAAGGAGCCCTTCCTTCTCTTCTTTCCCCTGCTACTTTTCTGGTCATCCCATTAATCATATCACTTACCCAACTTGATGGTTTCATAAGAAAACTCATTGATGTGGCATTGGGAAAATCCCATATCATAAACATTTAACCTTTGTGTCAAATGGGTATTAACTACAAGGTTTCATTCAATTTTATTTTTCCTTTTTAAATAATGATGTTAGTTTTATTTTCCTGCTTTGAGCTCAATGGAAGGAGTACTATATCAAAGCACAATATTATTAAGTCTGATGGTTTTGATGTGTAAAACATGCCTATTAACCCTGACAGTTTCCTCTGTTGGAGTAATATGGTATTTAGTCATTGCTGGCCAGCTCTCACCAGACATGATTGTACCTTGAGCTCTGACATTTTTGACCTTGGTAGCCAGAGCTACAGGCAAGCAGATAAGGTGCCTCTCTATCCCCCACCGCACTTCAAGAATAGGGAAGAGAAAGTTGGGAATCATGAAATCATACACAGTAAGAATTAGAATAAACCTCAGAGACTTGAGAACCGGGATATTACAGTCATAGAATCCACCAAACTCAGAGTTTCAGTCGGCCTAAGATATCATCTAGGATTATAGCCCAAACCTTGTCTGAAATAAGGGTTAAATTCCATTCAATCCTGTAAGCATTTATTATCATTGTGCTTTGTGTTAAGCACTGTTTGGGGAAGGATTAAAAATGCAACTATTCCTACCATCAAGAAGCTTACACTCTGGTGTTGAGATAAATACATATCCATATAAAGAAATACAAAGTATGCATAAAGTGATTGCGAGGCTGAATGCTAACAGCTGGGAGGACCATGAAAGACATTATAGAAAATATTGCCTGAGTTGAACCTTGAAGGCAGTTAAGGATTCCAAGTTACAGAAAGTGTATTGTGTGTGTGTGTGTGTGTGTGTGTGTGTGTGTGTGTGCATGTGAGAGAGAGAGAGAGAGAGAGAGAGAGAGAGAGAGAGAGAGAGAGAGAGAGAGTTTGCTAATGGAATTAGGAAAATGATCAAATATCCCACCAGATGTCAGACCAACTATGGTTTAGGAGGGGGAAAATGTCCAGTGATAATTGGTTAAAGGAACTAGAAATATTCAGCCTAGGGTTGAGTTGTTCTGCCTTCTCCCTCTGTCATAATCTGTTACTGTCAGGCTATGTACTCTAAGCAATGGTCTTCCCTTCCCTTCCCTTCCCTTCCCTTCCCTTTTTTAAACCTTCTTTATTTCCAACGTAATTCAATGTAGTTCTTTTTCAGTTGCCTGAGCATTTACTTCTCCTTTCCTTTCCTTTCCTTTCCTTTCCTTTCCTTTCCTTTCCTTTCCTTTCCTTTCCTTTCCTTTCCTTTCCTTTCCTTTCCTTTCCTTTCCTTCCCTTCCCTTCCCTTCCCTTCCCTTCCCTTTCCTTTTTTAAACCTTCTTTATTTCCAATGTAATTCAATGTAGTTCTTTTTCAGTTGCCTGAGCATTTATTTCTCCCTACCAGGCTCAGTTCCTTCTTAGTTAAGAAATTCTGACACTATTCTTAAAATACCTTTTGAAACATACCAGGCAAGTGGTCAGCCAGACTCCACTGGAGGAAAAAAAATCGAAACAAAACCAAAAATCTCTGCTGGCAGGAAACTTACTGCCCACTTGAAGTAACCTATTTTTAATAAGTTAAAGGAAATGAATATTTATTTTCTTGAACTTCTTTTCATTGCCCCTGGTTTGGCTCTCTGAGGCCGAGAATAAGTCCATTTGAGCATTGTGGAATTCTGAGCAGATAGAAGCCTTAGAGAACAGCATGGAATCTAAACCTCTCAATATGGAACTGATGGAACTGAGGACCAGCAATATGATATGACACCCAACCAATCTCAAGCCAACTAGCGGCAGATCAGAGACTAGAACTCAGATTTCCTGGCTCCCTCTTTGGATTTTTTAAAATGCCATAAAAATTCCTGGAACTTCATTTGGGAATATAAGCTGGAGGCATTAACTCTACATTTTGTGGTGGAAAGAACATTGAAAGTCAATCCAGTCATGGGGACAAATCTTGACTCTATCATTTATTATCTGTATTACCTTGGTCAAGTCCTTTGACCTCCAATCCTCACCCATTAAATAAGACATTAGACTAGATGGCCTCTAAGATGTCTTCTATGTCTAAATCGATGATCCCATGGATCACTCCATAATCCATGGGCTTTCCGGGTCCTGCTAGTTGGCCATGCAAATTTGGGAGCTGGGGGTTGGTCCTCAGAGTCTGTTGAGAGGACCCATTGAAAGAACATAACTCTTTTCTGAAATCATATTAGAAACCACCTCATATTCAGGCTTATATCTATCTTATTAGTGATGGCCATAAACCAATGAACTGCAATATAGTCCAGAAAAAATGGGCCCTGAGGATTGGAGATTACACCATAAGGGGATTAGTTAAAAGCACATAAGATCATTATTCTGGAAAAGAGAAGACATGGGGATGGGAAAAAGGACAACTGAGGTTTAGTGTCTGAAGAACTGCCAAAGAACAGGGAAATTCAGACTTCTACTTGTTTTGCTAGATACAATGAGGAGCAATGGATAGAAATTACAGGGGCCCATATTTTCTGGACTATTTGATTTATCCAGAACTAGAATAGGAGACCTTGGGGTGGAATGAGTTCATCATACTTGGAGAGTATCAAGCAGAGGCTCTAGTCTCTAAAGAAACTATAGTGCCCTTTGTCAAGGTTGCTATACGGGTAATGACTATTCAGATGTAGATAAGACTAAATTACTTCTGAAGTCCTTTATTGCTAAGAAATGACTTGCCAAAAGAACCACAGTGAATGAATAGCAGACCTCAGTTTCAAACTTAGAGGTCTACTGTGACCAGTGTTCTTTACTCTACATTACCCTGTCTTTCTTCTACTGTCTGAAAAATAGCTAAAACACGGAGCTATTCTAAGAAAGGGGGGGAAAGCCATGTGAGAACTTTGCCAGAACAAGAATGAATGAGAATTTCTATTCCTTATATGTACATAGGCATAGGATTCATAGATCTAAAGATAGAAACAGTTGGAACTCAAAGTGTGGCTCTGGCAACAGTGAGATTGTGACATGAGTGAAATCCCATAAACAGAGTCAGACACATGTTTTCTATGAGACCAGAAACAATCTTGTCATTTGAAGATCTGAATTCAGAAGATTGTAGAGTTAGAGCTGGGAAGGAACTCAGAGGTGATCTAATCCAGTTTTCTCATTCTACAGATATGTAAAGTAAAGCCAGAGATGTTAAATGATTTCTCAGAATCACCTAAGTTCCAGGTAGCAAAGGTAGGGTTTCTAGAGGCAGCTTTACACTGAACATTATTACCTTCATTTGGGGAAAGATTTAAAGACCATCCACATTTCAACAAGTCCAGGAGAGGCTTCATTTTGACCTCATTTGCATTTTTTAACCTATTTAGGTGAACGAATAATGAAATCCACTCTGGCCATTTCCTCGTGATTCCATAGACTCTCCAAACACACCCCAATAAGGCTCTCACCCAGGAATCTCTTATATAATAGAACATAAAATAAAATATTGCATATATGATTATACTGCTCAGGTTAAATTTTATATATATATATACACATTGGAAAATTTTAGGTTATAAACTATATAGATTATCAAGGGAGGCAATACAGGTTAGAGGATAAAGTCATGAATTGGGAGTCAGCATATCTTGGTTCTGATTCTCACTGTGCCTCAACTTAGTCATGTGATATTGGGCAAATGACCTTTACTGTTAGGGCTCCAGTTTGACCATGTGCAAAAGGAGAACGTTGGGCTAAATGGAGTTAAAATACTACCAGTTCTGGTATTCTAAATTCTGTTTTAACATTCTGTTCTAGTACCTTCTCAGTTCTAGCATTCTGTGATATAGATATAGATAGATAGATACATAGATAGAAAGAAAAATAGAGAGATAGGGATAGATATCAATCAATATATGTAGATATAGATATATATGTATGAATGTGTATGCATAAGTATATATATATATTATGCCCAATATTCTAATATTGTATTTTTCTAGCTGCACAGTCAGCTCTAAATCTATGTTCTATTTTCTAACATTATAGGTTCCAAGTTCCCTTGTAGCTTTAATGTTAAATGTTCTAAGTACCCTCTCAGCTCTGATATTCTATGCTCAATATTCTAACATTTTATAAGTATATTCTCAGATGATCTAATAGTCAATGATTTGTATTCTAACATTCTATGTTCTGAATTCTCTTCCAGGTCTAACATTCTGTATCTCTGTTCTTGACAGTTTTGTACAATGAGATACCCAGGTATAGGAGAATATTATGAGCTAAGCTCTTTTGAGATAATCTAATCCAGTTAGATCACTTGCATAGAACTTGAGAAAAAGTAGAAATTTAATACTCTTAATATTTCTGATATAAAGATCCAACCACTGATGTGGTTGAGTGAATTGGCAAGAACAAACAAATAAAGTACCAAAGAATGAGGAGCCAAGATGGCGGCTGGTAAGCAGGGAATAATGTGAGCTCCGTAGGGAGCCCCTCCAAAAACCTATAAAAAAATGGCTCTGAACCAATTCTAGAATGGCAGAACCCACAGAACAGCAGAGGGAAGCAGGGCTTCAGCCCAGGACAGCCTGGATGGTCTCTGGGTGAGGTCTATCCCACATGGAGCTGGGAGCTGGGAACGGAGTGGAGCAGAGCCCAGCCTGAGCGGTGTGGAACATCCAGACCAGAAGACAGGTGGAGGGGGCCCTAGTGCCTTGGATCAGTGAGCCGCGGCAGTTACCAGACCCCTCAACCCACAAATACCAAAGACTGAGGAGAAGGTTAGTGGGAAAAACTGCGGGAGTAGAAGGAGTTCGCGGTTCGGCTTCCAGGCCCAGGGGCAGCGGAGGTGGGGCAGCTACAGCTGTTGTTACTTCCGGCTCCAGGCCCACCTGGTGGGAGGAATTAAGTGGCAGATCAGAGCAGGGGTGCACAGCTTGCCGAAGATCTAAGCCCAGTTCGGGTTGGGGGTTGGGGAAGGAGCAGTGCTGGTGTGGCAGAGCTGGCACCTCCCCCCCAAACGTGGAACATATAACTCTGTAGTCTACAAGTAGTCATACCCCACTGAAAAACTCAAAGGTCAAGTTAGTTGGCTGGGAATATGGCCAGGCAGCGAAAACGCACAGAGATTCAGTCTCAGACTTTGCATTCTTTCTTTGCTGACAAAGAACACCAAAACATGCAGCCTAAAGAAGTCAATAAAGTGCAAGAGCCTATACCAAAAGCCTCCAAGAAAAACATGAACTGGTCCCAGGCCATGGAAGAGCTCAAAAAGGATTTGGAAAAGCAAGTTAGAGAAGTAGAGGAAAAATTGGGAAGAGAAATGAGAAGGATGCGAGAAAACCATGAAAAACAAGTCAATGACTTGCTAAAGGAGACCCAAAAAAATACTGAAAAATACACTGAAGAAAACAACACCTTAAAAAACAGACTAACTCAAATGGCAAAAGAGCTCCAAAAAGCCAACGAGGAGAAGAATGCCTTGAAAGGCAGAATTAGCCAAATGGAAAAGGAGGTCCAAAAGACCACTGAAGAAAATACTACTTTAAAAATTAGATTGGAGCAAGTGGAAGCTAGTGACTTTATGAGAAATCAGGATATTATAAAACAGAACCAAAGGAATGAAAAAATGGAAGACAATGTAAAATATCTCCTTGGAAAAACCACTGACCTGGAAAATAGATCCAGGAGAGATAATTTAAAAATTATTGGACTACCTGAAAGCCATGATCAAAAAAAGAGCCTAGATACCATCTTTTAAGAAATTATCAAGGAGAATTGCCCTGATATTCTAGAGCCACAGGGCAAAATAGAAATTGAAAGAATCCATCAATCACCTCCTCAAACAGATCCCAAAAAGAAAAGTCCTAGGAATATTGTCACCAAATTCCATAGCTCCCAGGTCAAGGAGAAAATACTGCAAGCAGCCAGAAAGAAACAATTTGTGTACTGTGGAAACCCAATCAGAATAATCCAAGATCTGGCAGCTTCTACATTAAGAGATCGAAGGGCTTGGAATGCAATATTCTGGAGGTCAATGGAGCTAGGATTAAAACCTAGAATCACCTACCCAGCAAAACTGAGTATCATGTTCCAAGGCAAAATATCGATTTTCAATAAAATAGAGGACTTTCAGGCTTTCTCAGTGAAAAGACCAGAACTGAATAGAAAATTTGACTTTCAAACACAAGAATCAAGAGAAGCATGAAAAGGTAATCAAGAAACAGAAATTGCAAGGGACTTACTAAAGTTGAACTGTTTTGTTTACATTCCTACATGGAAAGATGATGTGTATGATTCATGAGACCTCAGTATTAGGGTAGTTGAAGGGAATATGCATATATATGCATATATATGTTTATGTATATATATATATATATATATATAAGTGAATGTGTATGTATATATCTATGTGTATATGTATGTATGTGTATGTATGTATATATATATATATATATGTGTGTGTGTGTGTGTGTATATATATGTAAAAGAGAGTGAGTAGACACGGGGTGAGTTGAAGATGAAGGGAAGATATCTAAAAGAAATAAAATGAAATTAAGGGATGAGAGAGCAACATACTGAGAGAGGGAGATAGGGAAAGATAGAATGGGGTGGATTATCTCGCATAAAGGTGGCAAGAGGAAGCAGCTCTGTGGGAGGAGGGGAGAGGGCAGGTAATGGGGGAATGAGTGAACCTTGCTCTCATCATATTTGGCCTGAAGAGGGAATACCATACATACTCAGTTGGGTATCTTACCCCACAGGAAAGAAGAGGGAGGAAGATAAAAAAAAATAAAAGGGGGGGGATGATGGAGGGGAGGGCAGATGGGGGTGGGGGTAATCAAAGCAAACACTTTGGAAAGGGGACAGGGTCAAGGGAGAAAATTCAATAAAGCGGGATGGGTTGGGAAGGAGCAAAATGTAGTTAGCCTTTCACAACATGAGTATTGTGGAAGGGTTATACATAATGATACACGTGTGGCCTAGGTTGAATTGCTCGACTTCTTAAGGAGGGTGGGTGGGAAGGGAAGAGGGGAGAGAATTTGGAACTCAAAGTTTTAAAAACAGATGTTCAAAAAAAAAGTTTTTGCATGCAACTAAAAAATAAGATACACAGGCAATCGGGCGTAGAAATTTATCTTGCCCTACAAGAAAGGAAGGGAAAAGGGGATGAGAGGGGAGGGGGGTGATAGAGGGGAGGGCTGACTGGGGAACAGGGCAACCAGAATATATGCCATCTTGGAGTGGGGGGAGGGTAGAAATGGGGAGAAAATTTGTAATCCAAACTGTTGTGAAAATCAATGTTGAAAACCAAATATGTTAAATAAATAAATTTAAATTAAAAAAAAAGTACCAAAGAATAAAATGAATGAAAACCACGTCTTGTTTTAACCCCCTATCTCTAAAGATGAATACAAAAAAAGCCAAAAGACTAGGAATACTTCTAGATCCACACTCCACACCCCTCCCATCAGAGCAGAAAAAATGCACACAAGCCAAAGAAAGTGAAGATGTTTTTTTTGGCTGTCAAGATCGGCATGGTAGAAAGAGCATAGCTATATTTGTGAGGGGGATTGGACTAGCCTTTCACTATGGCTGCAGTTTTTCTGCATTACTGAGATCACAACAGGTTTGACAAATCCCTTTATATCCTATATTGAAAAAAAAAGACTCATAAACATCAACCTTTTCGAAGGGAATTTAAAGATAGTTCTTCTAGGTCACACATCAAAGCAAAGAAGGTATCATCCTGATCATCCTGGTTCTTATTTGAAGTGCTATTATTAGACCAAAAAAAAAAAACACCCTAAATCTGTGGAGTGTCTTAGTAGACAAATCAGTATCTCACCCAAAAAACTGAGCAGAAACAGAATAGGCTGCCAAAAATAGTCTCATAAGAGGGTTTGCAACTACGCTTTAGGTTTCCTGTATTAAAAGTCCTGCAAAGGCCACAAAAGAATGATTTTGAAATAGTAGTTTCAAGGACTATAATAACTTGCAAATATGTGTTCAGTTTCTTAATTATATCATTTTCTTTTTGTTTTTTTGGAGGGAGGAAGGCAGGGCAATTGGGGTTAAGTGACTTGCCCAAGGACACACAGCTAGTACGTGTGTCAAGTGAGGCTGGATTTGAACTCAGGTCCTCCTGACTCCAGGGCTGGTACTCTACTCACTGAGCCACCTAGCTGCCCCAATTATGTCATTTTCAATTTTGTTAGTGTATATCTTCCCAGACTCCTTCTTTTGCATCCTAGAAATTTTGGCATGTTGCTTTATCATTATCATTGTCTTTCCACGATTACTAATTGTTTCTATGATTTGTTTTTTGCCCAGCCTGTTATTTAGGATTTCCTTAAGTCTCCCTATAGGTTTTTATTTTGTTTTAATTAATTCTTGATTTAATTATTATTTGAATGATGTGATTTGTAAAAGATATTTTTAACATTTTTATCTTTTTCACATTTATTTGCAATTTCTTTCTGTTCTAATACATACATTCTTATGTATGAATGTGCCATGTGGTATTCAGAAATATGAATATTCTTTAATAATCTGATTCTGAAAGATCTATAAATATTTTAATTCTAAATCCTCCAGTAATTTGTTTCATTATTTTCTTTTTTGTTTATTCTTCTTTTAGATCTCTCTAACTCAGAGAAAGGGTCATTAAAGGTTCCTACAAATATTGTGTTACTGTCTCTTTGTAATTCAGATGTTTACAATCTGCTTATTAGATTCTGTTATTTGCAAAATATGTTTAAGGTTGATACTGGTTTGCTGGGTATAGTTACTTTAAACATAATTTCTTATTCATCTCTGTTTATATTATGTCACATTTCAATAGAGTTTTATTGTTGGAAATAAGAATTCACAACAAACCTGTGAATAAGCTGAGAATTAGAAAGATTAAGTGATTTCCCTATAATCATTCAGAAAATAGGGATGTGAATCTAGATCTTCTGATTATAAGGACTTTTTCCCACTGGATTTTATGCTTCTCCATGGATCTGAAAGAGCCATTTGTTTTTCTCAATTACACTACTCACTGAAATAATGCACATTATTTCCAACCAAAAGAATTTACTATTACTCTAATGAAAAACAAACATGAAATGGAACATCAGCAATTGTTTCCAGTATTTGAAGTAACTTATTTTAAATTATGTTAGGAGCCACGGACAATGAAAAAAATAACTGGAATCACATTCAAAAATAAAATGCATAATATATAATGCATTCGTAGAGAAAGACACATGCTAGTCAACTGTGTTTACCCTGCTCCAACCACACCCAAAGTGCTATGTTTAATGATGGGTTTCACGTTTTAAAACTCACTTTGTTAAAGTGTGGAGCATTGTAGAAGATGGTGACTAGGATGAGGAAGAGCCTTAAGGTGCTCTACAGGGAATGGGTGAATAACTTGGAGAAAAGAAAGCTTACATGGGACATGATAGATATCTTCAAGAATTTGGGGTGTTATCATAGAAAGGAGATAAAAAAACATATTTTACTCTGCCCCAGAGGACAGAGCTAAGAGCAATGGAATGAAGAAGGAAAAAAAGTGATTTTAAGTTCAATACGAAGTGGCAAGGGGGAAACAAATCCTTAACAATTAGTGCCATTCAAAAGCAGAACTGGATGATTTAGAGGGTAGTGATTTCCCCTTCACTTCTCTTTTAAGTATTAGAAAAGATGTTAAAGAGAGGAAGGTTAAGACGAGGGGAGAAGAAACTCATTTGCTCAAACAACTCATAATTCTGGACTATAGGTCTTGTCCTTAGTTTCTTTATGAAACAATCTGCATGATAAATCACATTTCTCTATTTGTTCCACTTCTGCTCCTCTTGACTCTCCTGCTGGACAAAGCTGAGGTTTTTTTGTTTGTTTTGTTTTGTTTTGTTTTTATTATTTTGGTTACTCTTGGTCTACTGAAACAATGCTACTCTTTTTTACTGCATGGTCACACTAGGAAAAAGAATGTGTTATATATATTTTTGAAAAAATATATAACAATATTATACTCTTTCAGTGTAATATCAGTTCTAAACTTGACCTCTTCTTCCTCCCCCTAAACTATATGCTGAAAAACAGTACAAACCAGTTTTCTTTTGTTTTGTTTTCCAGTGAGCTTCCAATAATAATGCCTCTCCTCTAATCATCATAGGTTTCCCCAAAATTGCTTTTACCCTTTATGCCTTTACCCTTTTCACCTCCCCTTTCTTATGTGGCAGAGGAGAGTAAATGTAACATAGATGGCCCTTCCTGGGATATTTTCTCTCTCTTAATTGTAGACAGTAACAAAACATATTTGGCCAATCAGCTCCCAGAAAAGCAACATCTCTCTTCCGATCAGCACAGCTCCCAGCAAAAAAGAAAAAAAAAAGCTGAAAGAAAAAAAATTCTTGTCTCCAATCATTTGTCCTAACTATTAGCAGCTGCTATTTTTTCCTTCCACCTCCTCTATGTTCTGTCTTTTGGCCTCTGATATTTCAACTTCTATAAAGAATTTCATTGTCTTATGTGGCTTTTATTCCTGCTTTATTCTGAGTCCTCCTAGGCTTAGAAGCTGAGCTTCTAATGCTTTGAATCAGGGTCTCTTGGTGAGTAGGGGCCCATCTTTAAAGTCTAAACCCACCCTGTCCTATCAGGTTTGGCACAGAAAACATATGCATTTTCTCATAGTCCACAGTTAGTTCTTTGTTTCATGGTTTCTCGTCTATGACCTGCAGCACACCAAAAAAAGCAATATATTTTAAATATGTCATGGACCATAATGCACTGCTGCCATTGACAATAGTCAATATTTTTACCTTTGAACTGCTTTCAAACAGGTATTTTCAGAACCATTTTCTAAGGAGATGTTTCTTCTCGTGTCATCAGACCTATTTCAAGCTGCTTTTCTCACTTTTTTTTTCCTTTCTCCTTCACCAAATAAAATGTTCATATAAGAAAGGGTCAGCACCTTATCCTGACATTTCTTTATTATTTGTATATATTTTATATTTATCAGTTCACATGTTGTTTATCCCAATAGAATATAAGCTTCTTGAGGGCCTGTGTTATTTTGCTCTTAATTTTTATAGCCTCCACACTTATCTCAGTTTTTTTTAATCAGATTATAGTAGCACCCACCTGCCAAAGTTGTTGTGAGGATCAGATGAGATATTGTAAAACACTTTGCAAACTTCAAGTGCTAAATAAATGCTAACTACATAATAGTGGATTAATCATATCTTATTTAATTGAATTGGGAATCCTGCAAAGATTAATTCTCTGCAGATACATCTTTGGTTAGGTTGTCCATTAGGCATTAGGGTCCTTCCAACTCTAAAATTTTGTGTTCCTATGTATGTTTCTCTATTTGTATGTGTGTGTATGTATGCACAGACAGAGAGAAGATGAATATATATGTATATATACATACATACATAATGTGTGTATATATGTATTTAATATGTACATGTATATGTACAGGAGCACACATAGTCATATATACACATATATACATATACATGCATACATGCATATATGTTTGTCTGTCTGTATGCATGTGTATGTATGATTGCCCCTAAAAGCACTTTCCATGGGAATGGGGTAGTAAAATTGACAGCATCTGCATACCCTCCTGAATTAGTCTACAGTCAGCTTCAAAAATAGATCTTAGTTGTCAGAGTTCCAGTTGGTAGTTGTCTCTTTGGCCTTCCCAGTGCATCCTAAATGCAAAGCTTGCTCCAGAAATGATCAGCCTTTCAAAACACAGAGATTAACATCTAATTGTCTCAATACACAGTTGTCATGACAACTAGATATAAAGTTTAGTCACAGAGGTTGACTCTAAACAAGCTCAAATCACCATTTTTGAATGAAAATGTATTGAGCAAAATGCACACCCATTAAACACACAGCCTCTTGAGATTCTGGAAAGCCCTGTGTGTCTGTCTAACTTTGTCTTTCTTTGCTCTTTAGAACATAGACTCTTGTGTCCAGGCAGGCATCTTACCTGGGTCTTTAATAATGGTATTGTCCACTGCTTGTACCACCATCCATATTCTGTTCCATCAGTCTCCATCCTTCACCTACCTCAGGACTAGATTCAAAATTATCTCCTCCTAGAAAGCTTTCTTCATTCCTTGCAACTTCATTCATTCTGATTCCTTATTACAGTCTATGAGTACGGTCATGAGATGTAATAGACAAACATGCACCATGATAAAGTCACTACACATTTTTCGGGCCCAGTTTCCTTATTTGCAAAGTAAAATACTTTGTTTTCATGCTGAATACTCATGGAGTGGTTGTGAAAAATTTGTACTTCAGTTATTCAAAAAACCCATGATTTCATGGTTATTGCTACTCTCTCCAAAGACACAGATCATAACCCTATGATTTAGTACAATGTTCTTCTTGCCTAAGGTTTTTTTTTAATTATCTGGTGGCCAAACCTCTGGGGATGAGTCTCTTCACAATTAGGTTGTCCTTCAGAAAACAGACACTCCATTCTCCATTAATGGCCTTCTAGTTTGATACAGCCACCTGGGCTTTACTTTACTAGCTTAAGTTTCAAGAACCAGGAGCCCCTTCCATAGCTCAATAACCCATCTTATCAAATGGGATAATTATGTCATACACTACAGTCATACCACATATAAAAGCACTTCCCAAGCCTTTGCTTTATGTTGTTCATCTCATGAGAAGAACTTGTGTCCCCAAGATGAATTTTAAACTCTCTGAGGCAAGGAACCACCGTTTTTGTTTCTCATATTCTCATAGCACCAAGATCTATGCTTTCAGTATGACATGAATGACAGCTAAGTGAATGAGTGAACGAACAAATGAATGGAAAGTTGAGGACAAGTTAAATTGCAACTGCTAAACTCTAGACTTTCAGACAGAGAGAGAGAGCCCAAAATTGGCCATAAGCAAAATGTAAACAGTCATGCCAACCTCTAATCTTCTCAGAAATACACTTGATGTATCGAAAAACAATGAAACAGCATGGTATCATGGAAAAGCACTGGGCAGGGAGTCAGAAGACTGTGGTTCTATTCCCAGCCCTGGCCCTGCTTCAATAAGTGACCTAACTTCCCCTCATTAGATCTTGGCTTCTACCAGTGAGAGAGAGAGAGAGAGAGAGAGAGAGGGAGGGAGGGAGGGAGAGAGAGAGAGAGAGAGAGAGAGAGAGAGAGAGAGAGAGAGAGAGAGAGAGAGAGAGAGTCCTTTCTGGTCTTGACATTTTGTTCTGCTTGGAGAAGCAAATACTTAGGGATGACATACTAGCTGCCTTTAAGTACGTAAGACTGCCATGAGAAAGAAAGAAGAACCTTATTCTGCTCTGTATCAAAGGACAGAACCATAACCAATGGATGTAAATTATACTGGTATAAATTTATGCTTAATGTAAGAAAAAGCTCTCTACCAAATAAAGATGTATAAACACAGGACTGACATCTCAAAAGGTAGTGTGATCTCTCACTCCAGAAAGTTAGGTGAATAGTTGGCTCATCACTTCCTAACACAATGCCTTATACATTTAGCAATTTTTTAATGATTTGTTTGGACTCAACAGTGCCTAGGGTCCCTTCTAGCCCTAAGGTTCTACAATTCAAATTATGAAATATATTAAAGTATTAGTTATACTGTGATGCTCGCACCAGCCTGGAATTATAAAACAGTTTGGATTTATCAAAGAAGTCCTGTTATCTCTCAATTATTGCAATGTTCTCATCCTAGAAATGATGATCTAATCCCTTCTGCACCTCTTTTATGTATTGAGCATAATGGGTTCAGGGAAACTGATCTCTGGCCTTTTCACTAAAGGCCTACATTCTCAGTCAAAGAAATATGAAGGTTTTAACTCACTGCATGAGAAAATAGTTGATCACACCTGAAGAACTCTTACCAAGATGCCGCCCCAAGTAATCCTGATTCATTCAGAGGCAAAAGGGTCAAAACCAGGACCCATATGATTAGTTTTAAAATTATTATTAATAGTAATAATAATTGTCTGTGATTCTAATGCTTAGTTAATAGAACTGATAGTGCTGCCCATACTTCAAAATGCTGGGCTTATAGTCAGAAAGACTGGAAGTCAAATCCTGCATCTTCCCCTAGCTCTGTGTTCATGGGCCAATCACTTAACCTACCTTCCTTTTTGTCTTCTATGAAATGGAAGCAATGTCCATTTACCCTCTTCTAACTACTTTCTCTTCCGTGGTGATCTTACCACTTCCCAGGGGATGTGTGTATATGTATACATGTATGTATACATGTGTGTATATACATTGTATGTATATGCATATGTGTGTGCACACACATATTCATGTATATACACATGTGTGCATAGATGTGTATATGTATATAATGATATTATTGGGGCAGCTAGGTGATACAACAGATGGAGTACCAGGCCTATAATCAGGAAGACTTTTCTTCCTGATTTCAAATATGACCTTAGACACTTGGTAGTTGTGTGACCCTGAGTAAGTCACCTAACCCTATTTGCCTCGGTTTCTTCATCTATAAAATGAGCTAGAAAAGGGAATGGCAAACCAATCCAATATCTTTGCCAAGAAAAAATAAAACCAAATGGGGTCACAAAGAGTAGGACAGAAATGAAAATGACTAAACAATAACAATAAATGATATGATGTGATATTGTATCTCCATCTGTAATCTCTGTCTTATAATCCAAACCCATTTCACAGACTGCTTGAAAGGACGTTTCTATTTGAATGTCCTATAGGCCTATGAAACTCATGTTCCAAAGTGGAATCCATCATAATATCTCCCAAACATGTCCCTCTTTCACACTTCTACATTTGTGCTTACTGTATTTGTGTACTTCTGCCTTTTAGTTACACAAGATCACAACAGCGATGATGCTCTTAGTTATTCTCTCCACATTAACTCCAACCAACCCCTACTTTCAGTCAGTTGTGAAGGATTATCGATTTTACCTGAGCCATCTCTCACACCTGTTGCTTTCTATCCACTTAAGCAGCATATATCTTAGTTCAGATCCTCAGCATCTCCCATCTGAACTAGGACAATGTATTAAATGGATTCCCTATTTTCAATCTCTCCCATCTCTAATATATTGTCCACAGAGTTGCGAAATTGATATTCTCAAAATACATCATTTGGTATTAAAAAAAAACTTTCTCTTTTCCATGCCATCCCGTTATCCAGCACAGTCATCTTGCCCTCAGCATTCTCATTGTCTCACTTCCCCACACCTAGAGGACAGCATTTAACCAAATATCTAGAAAAGTGACCTGAATCCCTTGGGTCATTAATCCCATCCCCAAACTCATGAGTTGTCTTGATTGATGGAAAACTCAACTAGTCCATGAAAGCTCATCCACCCAATGCCAGAATACAAGACCACACTTCATATCCCAAGTGTCCATTCCGGCCATCATCTTTTCATTCATCATTCCCCAGGACGTGTATCTACCTCCTGCCCCTTCCCACCTCTTCCTCTGGTCTCGGTAATCAGATCAATATTACCAAACTAACATTCTTTCTAGAAAGAACAAGTCAGTATAGAGTAACTGGACATCTCCATGACTCCCACGTCCCTCCCTGTTATGGCTAGTGACACTGGCACAGGACCACTCAGAATGGCAGTGCCCACATCAGAGAAGGTGCTGTGCTCTCTGAGCAAAGCAGAATTGAAACAGCTCAAAGGAAACGCAGGATGAGCAAGTTTGGAGTGTCTATACCAAATGTTCATATGGACTATTTGTGCCCAACCTGTGGTACAACATTCCGAGCTCGTATTGGCCTGATCAGCCACAGTCGGACACAGTGAATCTTGACCCAAGCATAGTGATGTCATTTTGGTCCTCTTTGAGAAGGAAGGACAACCACCACCACCACCACCACCAGTGGTACCATATATGTATAGTCTCCCTAACTTAGACTACATGCTTCTTGAGGATGAGACTGTATCACTATTATATTTATACCCTCAGCACTTAGTACAGTGTTTGACAAACAATAAGTATGAACTATTGTCTTATTTTTCATTCATTCATTTAGAATGAAATAGAAAATCCTCTGAGCACGATTAAAAGCCATAATAATAGCTAACATCTATATAGTGCTTAGCATGTGCCAAGTGCTTCACAACTATTGCCTTATTGGATTTTCTCAACAACCCTGAGAGAAAGCTGCTACTATTGAGAAACTTCAAACCAATACAGCTTAAGTGCTTTGCCCAGAATCGCACATCTAGTAAGTATCTGAGGCCAGATTTGAGCTCCAGGCCCAGTGATCTGTCTGCTGTACCACCTCATTGCCCAAAAAGCCATCCACAGAATGGGTCCCATCTGCCTTTACAGACTTTTTAATATTACATCCATTCTAACTCTCTGTTGTGATAATATTGATCTACTTACTGGTCTCTGGATATTACATTTCCTCTCTAGCTTCTATGCCTGGAAGTCCTCCCTCCTTACTTTCTCTTGTCAGAGCCCCCAGCTTCCTTATGACAAACACAGTCTAGGTTTCACTTCCTGCACTATGCCTTCTTTGATCCTTCCTATTTCCATCCCGTACCCAATACTTGGTCTTTATTTCACTCTGTATATGTTCTATCTCTCCAGAAGAGTACAAGATGGTTGAGGGAAAGCATCTGCATCTAACACAGTGCCTTAGGCATAGTAGGACTTTGTGAATTCTTTTTTTGAATCATATATAACTGAATTGTTTAATTGAATAGAGCAGGGCTGTCCAACCTTAGGTTTTTATTGAAACAATAGACAATATATGTTGATTTGCCATTTTAGTGAGAGCTCTGTGGTAGCTCGGCTTCCTTTACTAAAGCATTTATGTAAATTTCTACGCTTGTAGGCAGGCCACATGCCCTGCCGGCCACATTTTGGACAGCCCTGGAAGAGAGGATAAAATACCTGTAATGACACCTGGGTAGAGTAGAGGATACCATGCTAGACTTGGAGCCAGGAAGACATAAATTGGAATCCTGTCTTAGGCCACTAACTTGCTGCATGACTCTGGCTGAGTCCTTTATTTTCTCTAAGCCTCAGTATCTTCATCTGTAATTGGGGATGATAAGGGCACCTGCTTCACAAGTCGATGTGATTATCAAATGAAATAACATATGTAAAGTACTTTGGAAGCTTCAACCTGCAATATAAATGCTGGCTATTAGTATTAAAATCTTCTGCTTGGAACTGCTAGGAGGTGCCAATAATATCATGCCGGTAAGGTGCTTTGCAAACTTATTTAAAAATCAATTATTGTTATCTTCGTTTTGCAGATGGGGAAACCAAAGCTCGAAGTGATTTTGTGCCTCATCTCCTGCCTACAAGTCTAGTTCTCTCCCCACTACGATACGGTCCCCTTCGGATATTTTTTTTCTGTCTATGAAACAAATACAAGAGACTATTTTGAGCAGTAATGGATCTAAGATTTGAGGCGAAGCTGGCTTGCACAAGTCATCCTCACCTGTCACTAGCTGCAGCAAAGGTTACTGTGTATACGCCGCCAAGGTCACTTTCCTTTGATTACTGCCGAGAAGTAAACAAACACTGATCCAGAAATAAACATGCCCCGGCCACATGGACATCTTTGCTCTAAAAGAGAGATTCAAATACATGCTGAGATCACATTAATTTATCTCTATCAACAGAAGTTGTGGTATTTTAGGCCACTTAGCTCTGGGATGAGCTGTGCTTTCAATGATTAAAGCGTAACTGCTCAAAGCCAGCACTCAATCAAAAAATACATACATACATACATACATATATATATACATATATATATATGTATATATATGTATATACATATATATCTGTGTGTACATATATATGCGCACATAAATGTGTATAGTATGTATATATAAAACATTTGCATATATGTATATATTAAGTATATTTATGTGTATGTATATACAAATGTCTGCATATGCATGCATGTATGTGTTTGCTTCATGCTGTTGCCATTCAGTAATGTTTCAGTCATGTCTGACTCTTCATGACCCAATTTGAGCTTGTTTTATTTTGGCAAAGATACCAGAGTGGTTTAGCATTTCCTTCTCCAGATCATTTTACAGATAAGGAAACTAAGGCAAACAGGGTTAAGGTACTTACCCAGTTACTTACTAACTTAATACATTTATGTTTGTCCCTCATTCTCGAAGAGTACCATGACACCAGGGAAGTGATGCCATGACTTGCAGTTGACTTTAATTTGAGTGAGGGAGGGCTGTGCAAGGTCACCAGTCTCCTCCAGGGCCCTCTGGGTCCAGTTGCCTGATATTCATCAGGATGACTAGTGATGGCGCAGGATGCCGTAAGAGATCCATACCTTTCAGGCTAGCATCTTTTTGGGTTCTCACTTTGAGTAGGGTAACACCCATTCAGTGAATAGGCCTCTTTAAGAAGTTAATGAAGGGATGTCTCCTTTAATCAAAACTCAAAAAAATAAACTGGGAGGGGAAGACCCTCAGGGTTCCTGGACAAAAGAGGAACAGTTACTATTTGGTGTTTACATTCACTTTGTGCTAGGAGGGTAGCAACCTATTGTCCAATCTATGAGCTCCAGAGTGAATACAGTTAGTAAGTGTCTGAGGATGGCTTTGAACTCATGCAGATGAGTCTTCCTGACTCTAGACCTGGCATTCTATCCACTGTGACACCTAGCTGCCAATATATAGTATATATGCATATATATACATATTTGCATGCATGAAGATACTTGGCATGTGTTCATGTGATTCTGTGTGTGGGGTGGGGGGGTGTATGTATAATCTCTAGATGAACTTCTTCATAAGAATATTCTACTAAGTGGAATCATGGAACCTTGTTTGGTCAGGAAGCAGCTGAAGGAAGACCTCCCACCCTTCATTTACCTCTTCCAGCTTCTGTTTCAAGCATATCCAATTGAGCCAAAGGAGCTGGGGAGCTTCAAGGAGTATGGTTAGGGTGATAGGAAAAACTCATAGTACCAGCAGCACAGTAACTGCACTGATGAGCTTGCTAAGGCAAAAAACACATCTGGAAAGGATAGGGAGATATATAATTTAGATCAGGGCCTTAAACTTCCTCTGAGCTATGTCAGCTTCCTGGAGCATCTGCTTCTCCTTGGAACTATGCCCTTACCATTTGGCCTTTGAGCCTTCACCTCTCATACTTTAACCCTTCGATGTCACTGAATACCACCTTGAGGCCCTAGACCTACTGACTCCTTTCTCTTCCCACACCAATCCTCCTGACCTGCTAGGCTTCCTGGGTTAAATGATCTCCCAAACCATATCCTTAATTTTTTCTTCCCTCTTCTCAGAAGGCTCCCACCATCTTATTAAAGGTGTACTTAAGGTCTTTCTTTTTTATAACTTTTCTATCCCTTGTTACCTCCATACACAACAGCCACCTAAACTTAATTTTATAGGCTTTGTTTACAAAGCAAAAAAGATTATGCAAGAATTTAGAGAGAACTCAAAAGAACTTGGTAAAAACTACCCATTTTCATAGATCTAATAGTACTTAAGCTTTCCAATCAAAATTTTTACCAACATTTCCTAAGACTACACAGATCCATAATTTCCTCTCCCCCTAGAGGATCTGACTTCCTCCTGGCTGGAAGTATAACGTCCTTCACATTAGGATGCCATCTTGCCCAATAGACTTGAGATTTGTGCAACTGAGTGTATTAGATTAGGATTCATCTTTGCAAGAATATTGAATTATGCTTATTTAGGAAGGAGGCAAGGGGGACAGAGGCAAAATTGCGGAGTGAAAACGGGGACTTTCCAGAGCTGTCTCACAAATTCTGTCAGATACCTCTAAAAAAGTGAATCTGAGCAGATTTGAGAGAAGTAGAAGCCACTAGGAGACTGTGTGACAGATATCTGGCACAGGAGAGCCCACAGGGTCGACAGAATGGATCTGTGGGCTGTCAGAACAGACAGGCATGTGGAACTGCACCTGACCACCCCAGAGCTGGAGCAGCAGCGGAACCCAGCCAGCAGACCATGCTGGGAGATCTCTGAGCTTGTGGAACTAAACCATACCAGACTGGGAGTAGGAGTAGGCCCAGGGAGGAATTGCCTGCTGCTGTGGCGGTCTGCAGGCATCTCAGCCCAGGATGGGAGTTTGTCACAGTGAGGTGAGACAGCACCATAGAGCCTGTGGCCACAGCAACAGCTACTCCTGAGGCTTTCAACCCAAAGTCTAAAGGTATGAAACTCTCCTTTTTGAACTTCTGGGAGTCATGATGGCTGAGTAAAACATAGGGGCTCTCATCCCTGCCTTCCTCACTTGAATTTACCCAGAGAATACTGCCCTGGAAAAAACTCTGGAATAGAGGAGCCAGAAGTGGGGGTTCAGTAATTTTTTTAGCTTGGGAGGCTAGGCAGATGGGCCCCTCTTGTGGCACCAGAAGGAGATGAGTGCAGGAAGGGAGGCATCCCACCAGGCCCCACCTCAACAGACCAGAGGGAGGGGAGTTGCCAAGCCAGGTGGATAAGCCATCAAGCAACAACACCAGGACCCCAAGTGTGTCTTTGCACAGCCAGGGGAACTGGCAGACACCAGTGCAGACAATGGCTGAGACCACCCATGCTATAGCACAGATCTAGGAGAAAATAACTCCTTGAAAAGTAAAATTAACCAAATGGAAAAGGTGATATAGAAGCTAAATGAAGAAAACAATTCATTAAAAATTAGATTTGGGCAAATAGAAGCTAAGTAGAACCTTCTATGAGGCATCAAGAATCAGTCAAACAAAATCTAAAGAATGAAAAATTAGAAGACAATGTAAAATGCCTGATTGGAAAAACAACTGACCTGGATCCAGGAGAGATAATCTAAGAATTATTGGTCTACTGGAGAGCCATGATGAAAAAAAAGAACCTGGATAGTATCTTCCAAGAAATCATTCAGGAAAATCACCACGAGGTCCTAGAACCAGCGGGTAAAATAGGCATCAAAAGAATACCCAGAAAGAGATCCCAAATTGAAAACTTCAAGGAATATTGTGGCCAAATTCCAGAATTATCAGATCAAGGAGAAAATACTGCAAGCAGCCAGAAAGAAACAATTCAAATATCGTGGAACTACAGGCAGGATCACACAGGACCTGGCAGTTTCTACATTAAAAGACAGGAAGGATTGGAATATGATATACCTGACCATCTACCCAGAAAAATTGAGCATATTTTTTGCAAGTTTATTTTTTATTTAATATTTTTAGTTTTCAGCATTGATTTCCACAAGATTTTGAATTACAAAATATCTCCCAGTTTCTAACCCCCCAAATCCAATATGGCATATATTCTGATTACCCCATTCCCCAGTCAGCCCTCCCTTCTGTAACCCCACTCCCCTCATCCATTTTTCCCTTACTTTCTTGTAGGGCAAGATAGATTTCTATGCCCCATTGCCTGTATATCTTATTTCCCAGTTGCATGTAAAAAAAAAACTTTTATTTTTGAACATCTGTTTTTAAAACTTTGAGTTCCAAATTCCCTCCCCTCTTCCCTCACAACCCACTCTCCCTAAGAAGGCAAGCAATTCAACACAGGCCACATGTGTATCATTATGCAAAGCCCTTCCCATCCTGTCCCCCTTTATTCAATTTTCTCCATTGACCCTGTCCCTTTTCAACAGTGTTTGCTTTTATTACCTACTCCCCCTATCTGCCCTCCCTTCTATCATTCCACCTTTTTTATCTCCTTCCTCCTCTTTCCTGTGGGGTAAGATACCCAATTGAGTGTTTATGTTATTCCCTCCTCAAGTCAAATATGATGAGAGCAAAATTCACTCATTCCCCCTCACTTGAACCCTCTTCCATTCCAACGAACTGCTTTTTCTTGTCACTTGCATGAGAGATAATTTACCCCATTCTATCTCTCCCTTTCTCCCTCTCTCAATATATTCCTCTCTCATCCCTTAATTTGATTTTTTTTAGATATCATCCCTTCATATTCAACTCACCCTGTGCCCTCTGTCTACATATATATATATATATATATGTATATGTATATGTATGTATGTATGTATGCATGTATATTCCCTTCAGCTACCCTAATACTGAAGTCTCATGAATTATACACATCATCTTTCCATGTAGGAATGTAAACAAAACAGTTCAACTTTAGTAAGTCCCTTATTATTTCTCTTCCTTGTTTACCTTTTCATGCTGCTCTTTATTCTTGTGTTTGAAAGTCAAATTTTCTATTCCGCTCTAGTCTTTTCACTGAGAAAGCTTGAAAGTCCTATAGTTTATTGAAAATCCATATTTTGCCTTGGAGCATTAAACTCAGTTTTACTGGATAGGTAATTTTGGTTTTAATCCTAACTCCTCTGACCTCCAGAATATCATATTCCAAGCTCTTTGATCCCTTAAGGTAGAAGCTTCTAGATCTTCTGTTATCCTGATTGTGTTTCCACAATGCTCAAATTGTTTCTTTCTGGATGCTTGCAGTATTTTATCCTTGATTTGGGAGCTCTGAATTTGGTGACAATATTCCCAGGAGTTTTCTTTTTGGGATCTTTTTCAGAAGGCGGTTGGTGGATTCTTTTAATTTCTATTTTATCCTCTGGCTCTAGAATATCAGGGAAGTTATCTTTGATAATTTCTTGAAAGATGATGTCTAAGCTCTTTTTTTGATCATGGCTTTCAGGTAGTCCAATAATTTTTAAATTATCTCTCCTGGATCTATTTTCCGGGTCAGTGGTTTTTCCAGTGAGATATTTCACATTGTCTTCCATTTTTTCATTACTTTAGTTCTGTTTTATAATATCTTGATTTCTCATCAAGTCACTAGCTTCCACTTGCTCCAGTCTAGTTTTTAAGGTAGTATTTTCTTCAGTGGTCTTTTTGGACCTCCTTTTCCATTTGGCTAATTCTGCCTTTCAGGGCATTCTTCTCCTCATCCGCTTTTTGGAGCTCTTTTGACATTTGAGTTAGTTCATTTTTTAAGGTGTTATTTTCTTCAGCAGTTTTTGGGTTTCTTTTAGCAAGTCATTGACATGTTTTTCATGGTTTTCTTGCATCACTCTCATTTCTCTTCCCAATTTTTCCTCTACTTCCCTAACTTGCTTTTCTAAATCCTTTTTGAGTTCTTCCATGGCCTGAGACCAATTCATGTTTTTCTTGGAGGCTTTTGATGTAGGCTCTTTGATTTCATTGACTTCTTCTGGCTGTATGTTTTGATCTTCTTTGTCACCAAAGAAAGATTCCAAAGTCTGAGTCTGAATCTGAGTCTGTCTTCACTGCTTGTTCATGTTCCCAGCCAACTACTTAACCCTCGAGCTTTTCATTGGAGTATGACTGCTTGTAGACTAGAGAGTACTTTGTTCCAAGGTTGAGGGGCTGCACTGCTGTTTTCAGAGATATTTCTACACAGCAAGCTCTGTACTCCTGCTCTGATCTGCCACTTAATTCCTCCCACCAGGTGGGCCTGGGCCCAGAAGCAACTGCAGCTGTAGCTGTGGAAGCAGCCTCAGAACTACACCACCTCTGCTGCCCCTGGTTTGGTGGCTGACTGCAAACTCCTTTCACTCTGTCCCTGAAGTTTTTCTCACTCACCTGCTCTGTTGTCTTTGGGGTTTGTGGGTTGAGAAGTCTGGTAACTGCCCCAGCTCACTGATTCAGGGCACTAGGGCCTGTTCTCCCTGGTTCCTGGTCTGGTTGGTCCCAGCACGGCCCATGATGGGCTCTGCTCTGCTCTGCTCCCAGCTCCATGTGATGAATCTTACTCAGTGACAATCCAGGCTGTCTTGAGCTGGAGCTCTGTTTCCCTCTGCTACTTCATGGGTTCTGCTTCTCTAGAATCTGTTCAGAGCCATTTTTATAGGTGTTTGGAGGGACTTGGGAGAGAGCTTTAGGCAAGTCCCTGCTTTCCAGCCACCATCTTGGCTCTGCTCCCCTGAGCATAATTTTTCAGGCAAGGAGAGAAACGTTTAATGAAATAAGGGAATTCCAGACCTTCCTGATGAAAAGGCCAGAGGTCAATGAAAATTTGATCTTTAAATACAAAACTCAAGAGTGACATATAAAGGTAAACAGAGAGAAAAAAATAAATAAAAAAGGAAGGAAGGAGGGAAGGAAGGAAACAAGGAAGCAAGGAAGGAAAGGAAGGAAGGAAAGGAAGGAAGAGAATTTTGTAATAATTTGAAATGCCTAGGAGTAGAATGGGTTACCTAGAATGATGGTTGGCTACTCCTCCATGCAGTGTTTGAAATACAGGCTAGATGTGTTTGTTTGTTCTAGGGGATGTTCCTTTGTTGTTAGTTTATTTATTCATTTATTCTTAATAAACAGTTGTTCTAGAGTACCATTGAGGTCACTTCCACTCTCAAATTCTGTGATTTTATGGCTCTCTGATGGCAGAATTTTATTCCCCTCTCCCCCAAAATACTTACTTTAATATTTGAAAACCATCCTTTTTCTCAGTGAAGGTACACCCTCTGACAATTCCCATCACAAGCCCTCCATGCCTTCTTTCTTGACTTTCAAGAAGATCCGTGGTTTAAATTATGCTTCTGCTGTACTCATTTTACTGCACCAACACTTAGCTAACTAAAATATCTGTTATCCCTCCACCAAAGTCCAAAGGGAATAAAACTATCAAATAATATTTGATGTTAACTCCTGATAATAACTCAACTAAAATTTATGTGCCAGAAGAGAATCAGTATGACTTAGTTACCCTTGAAATCAGAAAGACCTAGGTTCAAGTCCAGTCTTAGACAGATATTGGCTGTGTAACCCTGGGCACATTACTTAACCTCTCAGTGGCCCAGGTGATGCTCTTAGATCATAAGCTGCAGAGAATGTCCTTGCCTACCATAATAATAGAGGGAATTTCATCTCCCAGAAATTTCCAATAACAATGAAATCATAAATCTAGTAAATCTCCCCATAGTTCCAAGCACTGTGCTATGAATATATTGGGGACAAAATGGTAAAAGTCAAATAGCTTTAGATCTCAAAGAGCATCCTACTTGAATGATAAAACATGTATAATGGAAATTATAATACAAAAAAAGTAAGAAGATCAGTCAGTCAATTGATAATCATTTATTAAGCACCTACTATCTTCTAGGCACTGTGCTAAGTGCCAGAGATATAAAAAAAGAGATAATAACTGTCCCTGCCCTCAAAGAGTTTATACTCTAAAGGGAAGAACACAGTAACAGAGTAACTGGAGGCATCAACAACAACAAAATGTTTTCTGGGGACAGAAAGAAGTGACTTGTGTCTAGAAGAAAGGTCAGGATTATAGCATGTAGAGATGAGAAGGAACCACATTAAAGGCCTTGAGAAGGTTTTGTTCAAACACAGGGCCAGAGGATGGAATGTCAATTTCAAAGAACAACTAGTCATCCTGTTTTGTTAGAATATAGTGTTCATGAGGTTAGAGTTCAATAGCACAAGACTGGTGAGTTAGCCTGGAACCAGATTGTAAGGGGCATTGAAAGGCACACTGTATGTATATCACTGCAGAATGTTGACCAGGGAAGTGACATGGCCAGTCCAGTGCTCTGGAAGACTTTTTTTTTTGTCCGGCAAGTTGAGAATGGATTGGAAATAAAAGGAATGGACACAAGGAGAAAAGACTTTTCAAAGGTCCCCCAGAGAGAAACAGAATTTGTGGAATTTGAACCTAAGACTTTAGACTTCAAAGTCAGGACTCTACACAAAAGGTAAGATGTTATAGAGGTAGCATAAGTAGGCCTGGGCAATTTATTGTTTGTGGGAGGTGGTGGTATAATGTTACTACAATTTGAAGATTTTCCCATCCATTAATAGGCCTACGTGACCTGCTTGAGTAACATGGAAGCCTGAGTCTCATCAGCCCGTGGTGGAAAGAGCTTGCCAAATGGGTGGAGCAGGAAGTGAGACAGAGCAGTCAGAGCTGGGAAGGAAAGAGCAGGCAGAGGAACTAGGGTGAGTGAGAGAGGGAGCGATTTTGCTTAAGGGAGCTCATTTGTGGGAAGGCCCTAACAGAGGGAAGACTTGGGGATGTCAGTGCTCTCTGCATTGGTAATGTGTATAGAATTCTTTATAGAAATCAGGCATTCTTCTAAATATCAAACCTTCATTCATTACCTCCTGAACATGACCTGTGAGGTAACCACATAGTTAGGCTTACAGAGACATAGATCCTGTTTAAATATCAGAGGCGTCAGGACTATGCTACTTCTCCATGTTTTCAAATAGAGCTCTTCCCAAGCCCCAAAGACATACGCTTGTGTCTCAACTTGTCTTGGTAATAGATCTTTCTTATAGATCTTCTATTCTTTTGTGGTAATTCTGATGGAGGGAGGAATAGCCCTCTTTCCTTCTGCCCTGGTGAGAGTATGTCTAGAATACTATGTTCAGTTTGGGGCACATTTTACAGAAGATATATCAGTTTTAGCTATAGAATGAGAAAAGGGAGTCTAATATAAAGGCAAACAGTGGGGCTGAGATGATCCCGTTGGTGTTTCTGCAATTGTTGGTAAATTTGAGCATATATATATACATAAATATGTGTATTTATATATGTATATATATATGTGTGTGTATATATGTATGTATGTATGTGTACATATATATGCGTGTGTGTGTGTGTGTATTCCTGCTACACTACTTGTAGACTTAGAAAGAAACTTAACCAGGAAGGAACCCACTAAATGAGAACAGGAAGCTGGTATAACTGCATCAAGTTAAAGCACATCTGTATTCGGCTTGGGACATATGGTTTGCACCAAACGTTGTCTATAGTTGGAAGACAGCCTACATCCACAGAGTCTAATTTCCATGTTGTTATACACACACACACACACACACACACACACACAAAACCCCTGTGAGCTTTCAAAGGCTGTCCTAGCCATGCCTTTCCACTCTCTCTCACCATCATTATGAATCATGAGCATTACTGTAAGCAGTGGAGGACAAATGGTATGTGAGTCAGGAAATCTAGGTTCTAGTTGTGGCACTGCCCCACACTTTTTATTTGGCTGTAGTGAAGTCTTTTCCCAAATCTTTGCCTTATTTATTTTCCCCGTTAGTAAAATGATGGGCAAGATTGGATGTTTTCAGAGGTCCCTTCTCATTCTAAAATTCTATGTGAGTTTCAAATCTATAAGGAACTCAGAGTCCAAGACCATAGAAGAACTCAATGCAGTTGATTGTCCACTGGACCTAGAGTCAAGAAAAGATGAGTTCAAATATTACCTCAAACATTCACCAGACTTGTGACTGAAAATCATTCAACTTCTTACTGCCTCTGATTCCTCATCTGAAATTTGGAGATATTACTAGCAACTGCCTAGCTTGTGAGGATCAAATGAGACAGTATTTATAAAATGTTTTGCAACCTTAAAGCACTAGATGAATGCTAGATATAATTATCTTTTACCATCATAATCAAATAAATCTGTGATCTTAGTTTGGCAATTCTTTACAATGATGGAGATATGTGGTGTTTTTTTTTTTTTTTGCAGGGGGGAAGGCAGGGCAATTGGGGTTAAGTGACTTGCCCAAGGTCACACAGCTAGTAAGTGTGTCAAGTGTCTGAGGCCGGATTTGAACTCAGGTACTCCTGACTCCAGGGCCGGTGCTCTACTCACTGCGCCACCTAGCTGCCCCGATGTGGTGTTTTTCATTTTGTCTCCCTGTTAGCCCTTGAGGCTAACGATCATGCCTTTGCCTTTCCATCCCTAGGATTTAGTACAATGACTGGCACAAAGCATGTGCTTAATAAATGCTTGCTAACTGTCTGTGACTTTTATTCTATAACTTTATCTATAAGTTTATTCTATAAGTTTTTATTCTATAAGTTTATCACAGAGGATTCACCCAACTTGTGAGATGCAGGCTCTCTTCACAATCTCCCAACATCATACGAGTGAAAGTGGAACATCCTGGCAGTCCACCTTTCATCCCTCACCCTTACAAATTGACTAATTCATCCTCTTATCCTATTATGTATGTAGCTGTTGTCCTTTTTTTAATCCTGCCTTTTTAAAAAAAATTCCTTGCGAATTATATGATATTTCTTGCTCACATTCACAATGCATGTCTCCATTGTTTTTTTTCATGAGATTCATTTTTAATATTTCTCAGACTATTTTATTTAATATCTCACTGCCACTTGGCAACACTCACAGGATATTACTATTAAAAAAAGATGAGCTTTTGTTTCCTTGAAAAGCTTGAGGTCATTAAAGGCCTTGTGTTATTTTTTCAAAGGCAATCCTGCTTGTTGTTCATCTTTTCAACTCTGGGTCTAACTTATGGTCTATTGGTACTGTTTGTGCCAGATAAAGATACTGATATACAAACTCAATATGTTCTCTACCATGAACTGGACAGCATATATCCTTCATCCACTTGGTCTTTCCAGTATAGATCACCAGGGCAAAGTTTTTAAGTGGTCAGATATCTCTTCCTGAAGGCTCTACAGTGTTCTAGATTTTGAAACAATCAACACAGTGTGATCCACAAACAGGAAAATCTGAAAGATGTCATCATCTAAAAAGAAATGATTTTCAATTTGGTCTTTATTCCATATATTCACCATCATAGTAGCAAATGTCCCAGCATATGTCTCCTTGTTTTCAGCCTTCCTCGATGGTTATAATCAGGGGACATTGAAGGGATTGCTATATGATATTATGACCTTTAAGGAATCTTGAATTATTCTGATGTATAGACAGGAGATATCTTGCAGAAAAAGACAATTTAAGGTTACATTGTGATCATATTTTTTTTATAATTAACAAAGAATAAGTACATGTGAATCATGTATTCACTACTTTAAATAATTATTTCATTGTAAATATTTGGCCAATTATTCAAAAGAAACTTTATGTGTTCCTTGCTAATATCTTCATTGAAGATGCCTTCAATTCAGGAAGAGGGAGTAGTAGAGTAGGGATTTGTTCTTGCCTGTCTATATGGTGTTTGTGCATGTTGTCTCCGCATTAGAATGTGAGCTCCTTGAGGTCAAGAACTGTTCTTTTGCCTTTCTTTGTATCCATAGGACTGTTATTTATGATTAATTAAGTTGCCTAATTTTGATATTAATAAGGTCTAGAATTTCTTCCTTGTCTTGGTGTCTTATCCTCCCTTGTTCACCTGCATGTAACTTTCTTGACACTATGATTATTCTATTTCCTCCAATTGGTATGATCCAAGTGAATATCCTCGATGTTAAAAAAGTTATTATAATATTTTTTGAGACAATCAGGGTTAAATAAGTTACCGAGAGTCACACAGCTAGTATGTGTCTGAGACCAGATTTGAATTCAGATGCTCCTGACTCCGCAACTGGTGCTTATTTTAATCTTTAGAAATTACACACACACACACACACACACACACACACACACACACACACACAAACACACATTTATGTCAATATTGTTTAATTGGATCTTTGGCAAAGCTTCCTATAAACTGTTTTTACCCTTCATCGCTTATCTCTTCCCAACTTTTCCTCTACTCCTCTTACGTGATTTTCAAAATCCTTTTGCAGCTCTTTCATGGCCTGAGACCAATTTATATTTTTCTTGGAGGATTGAGAAGTAAGAGCTTTGACTTTGTTGTCTTCTGAGTGTATGTTCTCTTCTTCCTTGTCTCCAAAGTAAGATTCTATAGTGTGAGTTTTTTTTATCTGTTGTTTGCTCATTCTCCCAGCCTATTACTTGACTTATTAACTCTTTGTTAAGGTAGGGCTCTGCTTCCAGCATGGAGGGCATGTTGTCCCAAGCTTCAGAGGTTTTGTTTAGCTGTTTGCAAAGACAATTCTAGGGACCTGTAAGTTTTCAGTTCTTCCAAGGTGGTATGATCAAAGGGGAGGTGTTTACTCCTCTCCTGGCTTATGCTCTGGTCTGTAAGTGATGACAAACACTCTTTTCTGCCCTAGAATTGTGAGAAGGATTCCCTCTCCACTGCTGTCACAAGCTCTGCTATGCCAATGCTCCTCTTCACCCCAGGACTGCCACCCAGATCCAAGTATGGGCAAAGTAACAGAGTCCTGCTTCAACGCCAGTAGAGAGACCCCTGTAATCTTTTTCCAACCAGTTCTTTGATCCCCTTACCATCTGTGGGCAGAGAGCTCCAGAAACAGCCGCTGTCACCTGCTACCACTGCCAATTCAGTCACTTTCAAGGCCTGCCCCTGATTTGCTGGGGTGGAGCTGTGCTGGAGCCAGGGCTAGACTGCACTCCTCTTTCACCCAGGTCCAACAGATCTTTTCTACTGACCTTCAAAGTTGTCTTTGGCATTTGGGGTTGAGAAATCTGGAGACTGCCACACATGCCAGTGATTCAGTCTCTTAAGGGCTGCTCTGGGTTTGTTCCGGCCTGATCTGTGCTGACCCAGCCTGTGCTGTACTGGGCTGCTCTCTCAGCCTGGTGCAACAGACCTTTCCTGTCGACCTTCTAGTTTGTCTTTGACTGGAAATTTGTTTCACTCTGTCTTTCTGTGGGTTCTGCTGCTCTAGAATTTGTTTAGAGTTATTTTGTACAAGTATTTGGAAGGGTTTGGGGGAGAGCTCTGGCAAGTGCCTGTTTTTACTCCATCATCTTGGCTCTACCTCACTGTCCCGAATTGCTAATCTCTGTTTTGTAAGATAATGATGCTTATAAATGTCAAGCATCCTTCTTCATTAGATATCAAAAATTATTGCAGATTCTATTAGGACTCTTTTTAGGCCATTGACTTTTTCCACTTGTTAATTAAGATATATATCTGTTGACCAAAGCACTTTCTGAGATTTTTAAAAATTCTTATTTTTGTAGAAAGGTACTTATAGAATTTAAACTTTTGTATAAAATCATTATAATGGGGGGGGCAAGCAAGGATAACATGGTGAAGTATAGAGACCGGAAGTCACCTAAATTTTCTCGACATTTCCCTCCAATAATACCTCAAATTGAATTCCAGACGAACAGAGTCAACAAAAGGTTGGGTGAGACCTTTTTCTAGTCCAAGACAACTTAGGAGATCTGCAGGAAAGGTCTTTCATTACGGGGTGGAGGTCAGCCTGGAGTGAAACACAGGCCATGTGGCTCAACAACTCTGGCAGCACGCCTTGGAGATGGCTGCACCAACAGGAGCAGCAGCTTCAGGAGCTCTCAGACCACAGACAGACAATTGGTCAGAAAGATATTACAGGGGATCCTTTGCTGGCACTAGGTTCAGGAGTCTTAGATGACTCCTAGTCACAGTTCTAGTGGAGAAAGAAACAGTTATTCTTGTGGCCACAAGGGAACAGGGGCCCTGGTCACAGTTCCAGGTTGGAGAAGTGTACTTGTGGTCACTCACAAAGGAATAGACACCCTGGTCTCAGTTCCAAGACTTAAAGGAGGAGATCTGTCAAAGTCCCAGGGTCAAGAGGAGCACTAGTAGTCAAAGCTACAAGGGAGCAAGGTTGTATGTGTATGTATATGTAAATATATGTATATATATATATACACACATATACATATATGTGCATGTACATACATACATACACGGGAAGATAATACTTGTAACTTCCAAGAATTTTATCATTATTAGGGCAATTAGAAGCAGTATACATTGGGCATCTATTATGCTTCAGCTGACATTAAAAAAGGAAAAAAAAAGTAAGGGTAGCAACGATGATCTTGGACAGCGCAAAAGCAAAATTATACCTAATTACAAGAGATAAATAGGGAAATTACATTTTGCTAAAAGGCGCCATAGAAAATGAAGTAGTATTAATACTAAACAGACATGCACCAAAGGTATGGCATCCAAATTCTTAAAGGAAATGTTAAATGTGTTACAGAAGTAAATAGTAAAACTATACTAGTGGGGGACCCCAACTTTCATGTCTCAGAACTAGATAAGTATAACCATAAAATAAATAAATAAGAAGCTAAGGAAATGAATACAATTTTAGCAAAGGTAAATATGACATATCTCTAGAGAAAATTGAATGTGCATAGAAAAACAAAGTATACCCTTTCTCAGCTGTACATGGCACCTTCACAAAAATTAACCATGAATTAGAGTATAAAAAACCTCATAATTAAATGCAGAAATAGTAAGTGCATCTTTTTTCAGACCACAATGCAATTTAAAAAAAAATTCGATAAAAGGCCATAGAAACAAAGATTGAAATTAATTGGAAACTACACCAAACTTAAAGAATGAATATGTCAAAGACTAAATCATAAGAAAAAAACACCACCAAACTATTACATTAAAGAGAATAAGAATAATGAGACAACATACCACAATTCAAAATTTATGGGATGCAGGCAAAGCAGTACTTAGGGAATAATGTGTATTTCAAAAGACATACATCAGTAAAATGGAGAAAGTATAGAACAATGAATTGAGGATGTAATTTTAAAAAAAAATAGAAAAAGATGAAATTAATAATTCCCAATTAAACACCAAATTTGAAATCCTGAATATCAAAGGAGAGATTAATAAAATTTAAAGTAAGAAAACCATTGAACTAATAAATAAAAGTAATAGCTAGTTTTGTGGGGGGAAAAAAGGTAAACTGTTGGTTGATTTGATTTGAAAAAAGAAAGAAGAAAACCAAATTATCAGTATCAAAAATGAAAGGGTAAATCTGCCATGAAAGAAGAGAAAATTAAAGCAATTATTAGTAGTTATTTTGCCTAATCATTAGCCAATGAATCTATCAATCTATGTGAAATTGCTGCACATTTAGAAAAAATATATGTGCATGTATGTATGTGTATATGTATATACACATACATATGTTATATTTACACGTATGTGTGTATCCATATGTGTGTATATGTATGTGTGTGTATATCACCTAGATTAACAGAAAAAGAAATAGGATACTTAAATAACCCTATCATAGAAAAAAAAATGAAAACGCCATCAATGAGCTCCCTAAGAACCCCAGGACCAGATGGATTCACAAATGAATTCCACTAAACATTTAAAAAAGAATTCCAACATTATATATACTATTTGGAAAAATAGTCAAATATGATGCCAAATATGGTGTCAAATATGGTGAACCAAAAAGCAGCAAAACAGAAAAAAATCTATAGACAAATTTTTCTTTTTTTTTTTTTTTTAAATGCAATTTATTTATTTAACATATTTGGTTTTCAGCATTGATTTTCACAACAGTTTGAATTACAAATTTTCTCCCCATTTCTGCCCTCCCCCCCCACTCCAAGATGGCGTATATTCTGGTTGCCCTGTTCCCCAGTCAGCCCTCCCCTCTATCACCCCCCTCCCCTCTCATCCCCTTTTCCCTTCCTTTCTTGTAGGGCAAGATAAATTTCTACGCCCCATTGCCTGTGTATCTTATTTTTTAGTTGCATACAAAAAGTTTTTTTGTTTTTGAACATCTGATTTTAAAACTTTGAGTTCCAAATTCCCTTCCCTCTTCCCTTCCCACCCACCCTCCCTAAGAAGTTGAGCACTTCAACCTAGGCCACACATGTATTATTATGTATAACCCTTCCACAATATTCATGTTGTGAAAGGCTAATTACATTTTGCTCCTTCCCAACCCATCCCGCTTTATTGAATTTTCTTCCTTGACCCTGTCCCCTTTCCAAAGTGTTTGTTTTGATTACCTCCACCCCCATCTGCCCTCCACTCCATCATCCCCCTGCCTTTTATTTTTTTTTTATCTTCCTCCCTCTTCTTTCCTGTGGGGTAAGATACCCAACTGAGTATGTATGGTATTCCCCCTCAGGCCAAATCTGATGAGAGCAAGGTTCACTCATTCCCCCCTCACCTGCCCACTCCCCTCCTCTCCTAGAACTGCTTCCTCTTGCCACCTTTATGGGAGATAATCCACCCCATTCTATCTCTCCCTATCTCCCTCTCTCAGTAAGTTACTCTCTCATCCCTTAATTTCATTTTATTTCTTTTAGCTATCTTCCCTTCATCCTCAACTCACCCTGTGTCTGCTCTCTTTCTTTTACATATATATATATATATACACATACATACACATACATACATATACACATAGATACATGCATACATACACATTCACTTATATATATACATAAACATATATATATGCATATATATATATGCATATTCCCTTCAACTACCCTAATACTGAGGTCTCATGAATCATACTCATCATCTTTCCATGTAGGAATGTAAACAAAACAGTTCAACTTTAGTAAGTCCCTTGCAATTTCCATTTCTTGATTACCTTTTCATGCTTCTCTTGATTCTTGTGTTTAAAAGTCAAATTTTCTATTCAGTTCTGGTCTTTTCACTGAGAAAGCTTGAAAGTCCTCCATTTTATTGAAAGTCCATATTTTGCCTTGGAACATGATACTCAGTTTTGCTGGGTAGGTGATTCTAGGTTTTAATCCTAGCTCCATTGACCTCCGGAATATCGCATTCCACGCCCTTCGATCTCTTAATGTAGAAGCTGCCAGGTCTTGGATTATTCTGATTGGGTTTCCACAATATTCAAATTGTTTCTTTCTGGCTGCTTGCAGTATTTTCTCCTTGATCTGGGAGCTCTGGAATTTGGCAACAATATTCCTAGGAGATTTCTTTTTGGGATCTATTTGCGGAGGCGATCGATGGATTCTTTCAATTTCTATTTTGCCCTGTGGCTCTAGAATATCAGGGCAGTTCTCCTTGATAATTTCCTGAAAGATGGTATCTAGGCTCTTTTTTTGATCATGGCTTTCAGGTAGTCCAATAATTTTTAAATTATCTCTCCTGGATCTATTTTCCAGGTCAGTGGTTTTTCCAAGGAGATATTTTACATTGTCTTCCATTTTTTCATTCCTCTGGTTCTGTTTTATAATATCCTGATTTCTCATAAAGTCACTAGCTTCCACTTGCTCCAATCTAATTTTTAAAGTAGTATTTTCTTCAGTGGTCTTTTGGACCTCCTTTTCCATTTGGCTAATTCTGCCTTTCAAGGAATTCTTCTCCTCATTGGCTTTTTGGAGCTCTTTTGCCATTTGAGTTAGTCTATTTTGTAAGGTGTTGTTTTCTTCAGTGTATTTTTCAGTATTTTTTTGGGTCTCCTTTAGTAAGTCATTGACTTGTTTTTCATGGTTTTCTCGCATCTTTCTTATTTCTCTTCCCAATTTTTCCTCTACTTCTCTAACTTGCTTTTCCAAATCCTTTTTGAGTTCTTCTATGGTCTGGGGCCAGTTCATGTTTTTCTTGGAGGCTTTGGTTGTAGGCTCTATGACTTTGCTGTCTTCTTTAGGCTGTATGTTTTGGTCTTCTTTGTCACCAAAGAAAGAATCCAAAGTCTGAGACTGAATCTGGGCGCGTTTTCGCGTCCTGGCCATATTCCCAACCAACTAACTTGACCCTTGAGCTTTTCAGTGGGGTATGACTGCTTGTAGATTACAGAGTTCTATGTTCTACGTTTGGGGGGGAGGTGCCAGCTCTGTCAGAGCCGCACTCCTCCTTCCCCAAGGACCCCCAGTCCAGGCTGGGCTCAGATCTTCGGCAGGCTGTGCACCCCTGCTGTGATCCGCCACTTAATTCCCCCCACCAGGTGGGCCTGGAGCCGGAAGTAACAACAGCTGTAGCTGCCCCACCTCCGCTGCCCCCGGGGCTGGAAGCCGAACCGCGAACTCCTTCCACTCCCGCAGCTTTTCCCACTAACCTTCTCCGCAGTCTTTGGTGTTTGTGGGTCGAGGGGTCTGGTAACTGCTCACGTATTCAGGGCGCTAGGGCCCCCTCCGCCCGGCTTCCGGTCTGGATCGTCCACGCCGCTCAGGCTGGGCTCTGCTCCACTCCGTTCCCAGCTCCCAGCTCCCAGCTCCCAGCTCCGTGTGGAATAGAGCTCACCCAGAGACCATCCGGGCTGTCCTGGGCTGGAGCCCTGCTTCCCTCTGCTGTTCTGTGGGTTCTGCCCTAGACAAATTTTTCTAATGAATATTGATGAAAAATTTTAAAATGTACTAGCAAGGAGATGATAACAATATATCAGAAAGATTATACATTATGATGAGATAGAATTTAGGTATAATTGACCATTTCAATAGCAAAAATAAGAAAATAATCATAATTATTTCAATAGATGCAAAAAAAAACCCATTTCAAATAAGTGTAGATAGTATAAAATATTTGGGATGCTACCTGCTGAGACAAACTTAAGAACTATATGAACAAAATCACAAAACACTTTTCACATAAATGAAATCAGATCTAACTACATGAAGAAATAATAATTGTTCATGGGTAGGCTGAGCCAAAAAAAATGAAAATGACAATTCTCCCTAAATTAATCTACTTATTTAGCATCATACCAATCAAATTAGAAAAAAAAAACATAGTTTCTAGAGCTAGAAAAAATATAGTAATACTTTCATCTGGAAGAACAAGAGGTCAACAATATTGAGGGAATCAATGAAAAAGGGAAAATAAAGAAAAAGGTGAAGGAAGGTGGCCTAGCTCTTCCAGATCTCAAACAGTGCTATGAAAGCAATAATCATTAAAGCAATTTGGTACTGGCTAAGAATGGAGTAGTTGATCAGTGGACTAGATTAGGTATACAATACACAGTAGTAAATGAGAATAGGAATCTGCTGCTTGATAAATCTGAAGATCCAAGCTTTTGGGACTAGAATTCACTATTTGACAAAAATTGCTAGGAAAACTGGAAAGCAGTTTGGCAGAAACTTTGTAAAGACCAACATCTCACACCATATAGCTAGATAAAGTCAAAATAGATACATGATTTAGACATAAAGGATGATATAATAAGCTAATTAGGAGAGTGTGGAAAATTTTAACCTGTAAAATCTATGGATAAGGGGTAAATTTATGACCAAATAAGAGAGCATTTCAGGAATGTAAACTTGATGATTTTGTTTACATTAAATTAAAAAAGGTTTTGTACAAATGTTGCAACAATCTGGCTGGCAGCTTCTGTGTGGGTATAAGATCCACCAACAACCAGCACCCAGAAAGCTGCCAACACACTGCAAAAGCACAGGTTCTTTTGTTCTGCTTTAGTAAGGAAAGCAACGTTAAGGGGTTGACAAACTTACTTTAATTCAGCATACAAATATCATTCACTTAGTTCAGGGGAAAAGACCAGCACCCTGAACTTCAGAGCAAAATACAAACAAATTACAAACATCAACAGACAGACCAAATACAGATTCATAGTTACCAAAATCTAGGTTCAGCCCGGGAGCTCATAACGAAGGCTGGCCCAGAGTCACTCACACCACCACTACTGTGGGTAAGAGCTCCAAAGAAGAGAAAGCCAACCCCTGGTTTTGTATCTTTTTCAGAGTCAGGGGTGAGTCACACATGCGACTCACCCATGTGACCTAAAATTGTCACGAAGAGGCGACATAAACCCACATGGTCTAAGAGCCTCTGATGTCCCAAACCTGTCACTCAAACTCACGTGTAAACTAGGCCCTCCCTTAGTTAGCCCCACCTGGAGCCCCACCTTGGTTACCAATTCACACCCACATAGGTTTAGCACCTAAAAGGGGTTTGGGCCTGAGGCTTAGAACCTAGTAAGACTCAAAGACACTTAATTAATCATTTTAAAACACTAAGAAAGTCCCAACTCAATTGATATTACAACAAACCAAACTAATGTAGCCAGGATTAGAAGGAAAGCAGGAAACTGAGGGGGGAAAATTACAGCAACATTCTCCGATAAAGGCCTCATTTTTTGAAATATACTAAAAACTGAGGCAAATTTATAAGAATAAAAGTCATTTCCCAATTGATAAATGATCAAAGGATATGATCAGGTAGTTTTCAGAAGAAGAAATCAAAGTTATCTATGGTCATATAAAAAAAATTACTCTAAATCACTATTGTTTAGAGAAATGCAAATTAAAACACTCCTGAGATACCTCCTCACAAGTATTAGATTGGCTAATATGATATTTAAAGAAAATGACAAATGTTGGAGGAGGTGTGGAAAATTGGGGTATTAATACACTGTTGGCATGGCTGTGAACTGATCCAACAAATCTAGAGAATAATTTGAAACTATGCCCAAAGTACTATCAAACTGAGCATAATAGGCCTCTTTCTCAAGGACCATGCCTTAAACCCAAATTGATTAGTCAGCAACCAGGTCCCAGCCCAAGCCCACCTGATCATTGCTTGGGCCCTGATTGACTCAGAGTGAATGTAAATAGTGATTCTTTGTATTTGGCCAAAAACCCTGAGGGTCTTCCCCTCCCAGATTGATTTTTTTTTGACTAAGTTAAAGAGGCCATTCTCTGCCTCATTTCTTACCTAGCCTCAATCACTGAAATGTGTATTGCTTCAGTCAAACTGTTAGAGAGCTTAGCTTTAGAAAGGCCCAGGTCTCCCACTGCATTCAAAGCCATCTCCAGTCCTCCTAATCTATATCTTGCCACTGAAGCCAGATGGTTCTGGAACAGAAAGTGAGGCTGTTGACTTTGCTCTGCCTTCCCCCACTTAAATCTAATTCAATTGAATAGCACATCATCATCTCCCTGATATAATGACCCTCTTTGAAAATGAAGGACAAACAACAACTCTTTGATGCAGTAACACCACTGTTGAGTCCATATCCCATAGAGATCAAATAAAAAGGGAAAGGACATACATACATACATACATACATACATACATATATATATATATATATATATATATATATATATATATATATATATATATATACACATACACACACATACATATAAATATTTATAGCAGCTTTTTTGTGGTGGCAAAGAATTGGAAATTGAGATGTTCATAAGTTGAGGAATGGTTGAACAAGTTGTGGCATATAATTGTGATGGAATACTAATGTGCTATGGGAAATGACAAGCAAGATATTTCAGAAAAACCTGGAAAGACCTACATGAACTGATGCATAGTGAATTGTGCAGAACAGGAGAACATTGTATACTGTAACAGCAATATTGAACAGTCATCAACTGTGAATGACTTAACTAGTCTGAGCAATATAATGATCCAGTACAATTCTAAAGGACTTATGATGAAAAATGCTATCTACCTCCACAGAAAGACTGAAGGGTATGAATGCAAATCTAAGAATACTTTTTTTAAACTTCCTTTTTTTCTTTTGCAACAAGGTTAATATTGAAATATGTTTTACATGTTTTAATCTATATGAAATAGCTTGCTTTCTCAAGAAGGGGGAAGAAAAGGAAGAGAGAAAATTTGAAGGTCAAATTTTAAAAAATCAATGTTAGGGTTTTTGGGTATAATTAAGAAATGTTTAATGAAATGAAAGTATATTGGTAAAAATAAAATCATTGCCATCAATATTGATATCATTTCTTGCATTTATTTCTTTTATAGATTACATGTTTAAATGGTTCAGGATTAAAATGTGTGTTTATTTACCTTATCTTTCCCTCAAAGTCTTGTATACTATATAGAAAACTCATGCCTTTATATCATAAACATTTTCTTTGAGAAAAAAAAAGATATATATACATATATATATATATATATATATATATATATATATATATTGATCTCTGAACATTATGAGCACATCACAAAAATTAAATGAATTTTAACAGAAAAAAAAAGACTTGTAACCAATGTGGGAGTCATCCCTCAATCAGTTGTCTGTGTATATCCATTGTCTTTTCAGGACAAAGATAATAATTAGTTAGAAAAAAAAATGAGAAAAAACATGGATACCAAAAATAATTAATTGAAATATACCTTTAAATGGAAACAAAACAAAACAAACAAAAATAATTCTCAGACTTCATCCCCAAAGATTTTAATTGGATAATTGCCCCTTTGTTTGTCAATGTTCTCCATATTTAGTTTTTAAATTATTAGAGAGAACCATCGCTTTACCTTGCTCATCCTGTTTTAGGTCAGCCATCCAATGTCAGCTTATGTTTACTTAATATTTTATAGTATAGAAAGTGCTTTCTTCCCAATGATGAGGTAGCTCTTGAAATTATGTTATCATTCCTACTTTACAGATAAGAAAACTGATGCTTAGAGACAGAAATTTGTTTGTTTGTGGTCCCATGACTAGTGAATGTTTGTCCTAGGACTAAGATAAGTATTTCTAATGATTTGCAGAATATCACTGGACTCCAATTCCAAGACTCTTTCCTCTATTCAAAACCCCTTCTCCTCAATTTTTACCTTCCTCATAATTTCTGTTTGTGGGCTGGCTAACCTAATAGCCTCTTCCTGTCTTCCAGTTCTGTTTGGACTCAAGCTCTCCTACTGATTCTGGCCCACTACTTACTAAGCCTATATTTTGGCCTGGGTACTTCTCCCCTCCAGGAATAAGTATGCAGATCACAGCACTAAACAAAGAAAGGAAAGCAATTTAAAGCCCATCTCATAACATGCCGTGTTGCAAATTACAGTTATCTTGGGTTCCTTCCTGTGAAGGTAAAAATGCATACAGACAAAAACATCTTAGCCACTACCAAAGTAACGAATTGTGAAAAATGGGGGGAGGGAAAGAGAAGTGATAATGAAGCTTATCTGGCTTCCTTTGGTTCTTATGGTTTTTCTCCTGAGTGATTTCCAAGCTATATTACCTTCTAATAGCTCCTGCCCTGGTCAGGACCACCTTCTAGCACATGAACACAGTCCACTATGGTTACATTCTCCAATTCAGGGATTATGGATAACAATTTGTTGCTTTAAGAAAGGATGCTACCATTGGTGAGAAAAATAATCTCAAATTTCTGATTAGTATTTTCCTTACCACAATTATCTTTCTAAAAATGACTTCCAAGTGTTTCATAAAAGTGTGGGGGGGCGGGGAGAACTGAGTGCAACATATTAGAATAAATGTTTATTCCTAAAGACAAATGAAGTAGATGACCCAGGATTAAATATGAGTGTGGGATACTAGAAAGATCACCAGATTTCAAATGGGGGATCCTGGATTAAAATCTTATATCTGCTACTTGCTAACAATGTGACCTTGGATAAGTCAATTCATAACAAGGACAACAATTTAAAAATGTACTTTATGGTTTGTGAAATGCTTTCCATATGCGATTTTATTTGGTACTTACAACAAATGGGTGATAGGTGCTATCATTACCCCTGTTTGACAGATGAGAAAAGTAAACCTCTAACAAGTTAGGTGACTTACTGAGCCCAGGTCTTCCTGACTTCAAGTAAAACACTCTATCATTTGAGCCACCTATTCTAATTTTCCAGGACTGATTTTCCTCACCTACAAAATGAAGGGGTGTGACTAGATGACCTCTGAGGTCCCTTCCAGTTCTTTCTAGTATCCTAAGACCTTTCCAATAGATTAAGCTTCACCAACATCAGATCTCATATAACACTTGCTTCATGCCACCCTTACCATTGTTTTAGTTTGTATCAGTTACCTCTGTCTGTGTCTCATGCCTTTGCCCCTCAAACACTAGCCTGCAAGTTCCTTGATAACTCACATAAAGTCTTGTTTGTCATTGTATCTTTTGTGAAACCCAACATATGGCCCTGAACACATTAGATGGTTAAGGGCTATTTATTGGTTAGGATTAGTTTGCAATTTAAAGACACTCCTCAAAATCACTGGATTGTGGCTCAGTAGATTTGACTTCTCATCATGTCTTTTCTCCCTCCAAGGGTTGTATACTTGGGCAATTCATTTAAATGATCCAGGGCTCAGGGTTGACAGCATATATATTACTTAGTCCAGGACCACTGAGAGAACAGAATGAGATATAAAATGCTTTGTTAACCTTATAGCACTGTTTATGATCAAAGGATCATACATAGATTTAGAAGAGAAAGGGAACCTCATCATCCATCTAGTCTAACTCTCTCATTTTCATTTTGTAGAAGAATAAACTGAGGCTCAGAGAAGTTAAACACTTCCACACTTTCACAAAGGTGGTGTTCAGCAGTGCTAGGACTGGGTTAGCAGTCTTTCTCATTGATCTATGAAAGGATGACTTAATTAGATTTATATATACAAAAGAATTTTTCACTTTGGACTTTAGAACTCAGATCAAATTTTTGAATTGAGAGAGGTTATTTATACATTTACAACTTCATCATCAAAGGAAAGCAAAGAGGTAAGGGACAGCTTGGGTTTGCGCATTTTGGAACATCTGAAGTTCTATGATCATACATTTCATTTTCTAAGATGCCTTCTAGCTCTGAAATTGTATGCTTCATCATTTTCTGTTCTTAGGTTCTTTCCAACATTGACATTCTATCTCCTGTACTATAAAACACAATGCTTATGTTGTAATTCCTAATATTCTATGTTCTAAGATACTTTCCAATTACAACAACTGATTTTCTTTGTAATCCTTAAATCCCATGATCCTCTGAGTCACAACAGAGGAAATGATAATTTGGTGAAGGTGTCACCATTGGTGCTAGAATTAGATTACTTACCCAAAATCAGACCCTAATTACAACTTGTCTTTTCTTTTTTTCTCATCCTCTTAAATATGGATTCTGAATTTACTTTAACATAAATTTCCTTATATTCAGCTGCTAGGGTACTTTAATTGGTGGTCTGTGTCACATATTCCACATATTTCCAGTTCAGCAGTATTTTCAGCCTAGGGACTTAAAGAGAATAATACTGAAAATATTGACCACAGTTTACTCCTGATAGAGATCAGGAGGAGTTGGGAAGGGTGTCCTGCTGTATTTGATCTTGGGTGTGATGAGAGCTGATAAATAATTAACAAACTGAAAGCTTATGAGGCGTCAATAGTATGACACAGAAGTTCTAAAAAAAAGTTATCACGATTTTTAGCAGCATTGATAGAGGCATTGTGCCCAGAACAAAAGACGTTACTGTCCTGCTATGCTAGGCACTGGCCCAATGACATATATTTATGTTCATTTTCGGATACCACATTTTAGGAAAGATATTGACAAGTTGGAATATTCTGAGTGTAGGGTGATCTCGAATGGGCAAAGACAAGGAACAGCTGTGGGAACTGAGGCTGCTTGGACTAAAGATTATGATTAAAAGGTACATGATAGCTGTCTTCCGATATATGAAAGCCTATCATATAGGAAAAATTAGGACACTCTTTTCTAGGCCCCAAAAGGCAGAGTTAGAAGGTAAAAGTCACGGAGAGGTAATCTTTGGCTCAGCCTAAGAAATGATATCCTAATAATTACAGTTATCCAAAAGTGAAATGAATGGAGCATTCCATTATAACAATAACAATAATACTATTTATACAACAATTAAAGGTTTACAAAGTGTTTGCATATGTTAACATGCATTAACAACTCTGTGATATAGGTGCCATGATTTTCCACATTTTACAGATGAGGAAACTGAGGCATGAGGAAGTTCAATAACTCCCCCATGACCACACACATCTGAGGTAGGATTTGAATGTAAGTTTGCTGACTACAAGTCTTAAGATCTACCCATGTGCTATCTCAATGGTCCTGTCATTAGAGATCATCAAGAATTTAGATGACCACTTGGCCTGGATGCTTTTTAACTCTTTTTTTGTTTTTGCATATCTTCCCAAAATTATGTTTTAAATGTACCCAATAAAATACATAGAAGTACAACAGAAACCAATTATGTTAAATAAAGATATGTACATCTGTCTATCTAAATATATATATATACACCTACACATATATCTATATCTATAGCTATATTTATATCTATATATCTATATATACACATATCTGTATTTATCTACCTATCTCTCTCTATAGATATATCTATAGATATAGATCTGCAGATATCTATATATGTATATAAAGACATTGCTATATCTATATCTATATCTATACCGAGAGAGAGAGAGAGAGAGAGAATCTCCCAGGTAAGGACACTTGCTATAGAAGGAATTACAATTCACTGTGGGTTGTCCTCAGTGACCTCTGTTATACCTTCCAGATCTAAAATTCTGTAATTCTGTCAAGCGTATTTGTATCAAGGACTATCTTTGCCTTTGGGATGGGAGTAGGATGAGAAATGGAATTCAGATCCAGCAGCCAGTAGAAAATAAGGGGTGAAACCAAAGCCTACTGCTTCCAGTATCCTCAAATAGCCCAGAGTTTAGGAATGAGGCTGTCTCAGCATGAGTCAGTCAGTTCATGGTCCTGAAACTTGAAGTTAAGACTTTGATTTCCTTGCCTTTTAACTGCATAGAGCAGAGGTGATGACTACACTCTGCATCTATATACTCCTTTGTACTCAGACACAATCCAAATAGAAAAACTTTCTGTGTTTTGACTGTTCCTCTCTTCCCCTATAATTACTTCATTTCTATTAAATCACACAGTATTATGATTTAACAACTGGAACGGTCTCTCAAGCATTGATATCTATATATATATTTTTAACAAGGATCTTCCAGAGTTACCCACAGTAATTCTGATCTTGAATGTGAGAGCAATGAATAATCACTTGCAGCCCAAGATGAAACACTTAAAAGTACACAGTGGTCAGTTTTGCTACCTAAATTCCACCCTCACTGATGGATGCCAATAATCCATTAGGAACTGTGATGTGAAGTCATTGTAGAAAGAGGCTGCTGAGAAATGAAAGCTTTTAAAAGCAATGAAAAGGTGTCATTGGAGTGGGGGGAGGAGGAGTACATAAAATGCTCAAGATGAAAGGGATCTTAAAATATAGAATGTTAGAGCTAGAAGGTACATCTGAATATAAAATCTTAACATATACATGTATAAATGTGATTACATGTGTGTGTTAGACATATTCTCTATATAGGAATATGTGTGTATATATACAAAGTTATATAATGATATATAAAGTATATCTCCATAAAATATTATATCTGGAAGGGACCTTGGAACACGGTGTTACAACATAGAATGATAAAGGCAAAGGGAAATTAGAATATTGTAACCAAAAGGAAATTTAGAATGTGTTGAATTGGAAAGGCTCTTATAAAATACAATGGTAGAGCTAGAAATGACCTTAGTGGTTTTCTACCCCAGAGTTTTGCTTTCATATCAAGAAACTGAGACCTACAGAAAAAAAAATCACATAATTAGTCTGGGGCAGATCTGGGACTAGAGCTGAGGTCTCTTGACACACACTAGAATATTTTCTACATTTGACCCAGCTTCCTATACTGTCCTGATTTCAAATGGCAGATATTCAAATTTCCAAAAGGACCCAGAATAGATTCTGTCTTTTGTACGATGTAACCCCATAAAAATTCGAAGTAACCCCTTTAAAACCCTCCATAATGTAGTTCTTTATTACTCTGATAGCTTTATTTCATAGCACTCCCCTTCATGAATTCTTCATTTAAGGCAAACTGGATTATTGCTTGTTTCCAAAGCTCAACATTTCATCTTCCCCCTCCATGCATTTGCCCAAATTGCTCTAAATGCCTCTTTTTATTTTGGACTGGAATCCTTTCTTTTCTCAAGGCTCAACCCAGGTACCGTATCATCCGTGCAGCCTTCCTTCATTCCTCAGATTGTTGGTGTTCCCCTGCCCCACCTCATTTCCCTTGACCTAGACTTATTTGTGGACATGTCACACACCATCCCATCCCCTACATACTCTAATCCAGTGACACTGCACTAGTCACTTTGCTGTTCCTCCAAAAATACATGCCATCTTCTGACTCTAGGCATTCTTATTCTTATTTCTGAAGTGCTTGCCCCACAGTCTCCACCACCTGGCTCGTCTGGATTCCTTCAAGTCCCTGCTAAAATCTTGCCTCCTACAAGAAGCCTTTCCTAGACCTCTTTAATTCTAGTCATTCCCTCTGTTGATTCCTCTACATCTTATCCCTTATATAGATTGTCCATACATAGTCCAGAGCATGTTGTCTTCATCACCATCACCACCATTACACTATAAGCTCCTTGAGAGTACAGAATGTCTTTTATCTTTCTCTGCATCCCCAGCACTTAGCATAATCCCTGACACATAGTAGGTGTTTAATAAATGTTTTTCACTGACTGACTACTGATTTCCCCCTCTCACATATACTTCTTCCCAGTAGAATGTAAGCTATTTTGAGGGCTGAGATTGTCTTATTCAGACTCTGTATCCTTCATAAGTAGGAAATTGATTATGTAGTAGCCATTCAGTGATTCTCAAATTGGATTCTATTGGCTGTCTCTGCTTTCCACAAGCAGAGAAAGGAGTATGTATGAGGAGACATGGGGGTTAGGATAGGGATATGGAAGTGTAAGAGGGCAAGAGAAAAAATAGACAGTGACTTTGGTAGCTCAGAGATAAAATTCAGTTCTCTAATGATCTCTATACTTTTTGTAGTTCTGAATTACAGTCTGTTTTCAAGCTGATGCTTTTCTTTTTTGCCCTACAATGTGCATAAATAATAAAATATTTGTCAAGGGCAATGAGGGATTTCATTTTCAAAGGCTAATCTTTAGGATAGAAGGAAAATGGACTCATCATTTTTTTCCAATCATTAGGGGATGAGGATAATGAAGCCTTATAACCAGTATTTCAATAGCATTTCACCATTCCTGATACCATTAAACTAGACACATTATTTCATTTGATGCTAATAGAAGAAAGAGAGGCATTATAACTCCTATTTCACAGATGAGAAAACTGAGGCTAAGATCAAGACTGAAAGATCCTATAGTCGAATTCTGTCATTCAGTACCTGAAAAAAGTGAGGTTCACAGTGGGAAGTGACCTGGCCAAGGCTGTATAGTGTCAGAAAAATGGACAAGAACTTAGTTTTTTTCTGATTCCTAAACTAGTGGCACCTCTCCCATCCCTCAAACTACCCCCATGCTGTCTTAAGATAACTTTGCATTTCATATTTAGCTGCATGTCCTCTTACTTCCTAATTACAGGTATAATCAATCATTTGCAAAGGGGCTCATTACAAGCAGTAGGAAATGAAATTTCCCATTGTGGCTTCAGGAAGATTTCCAGGGACCCACTCAGTGGGGAAGTGAAATCCTGTTGAGGAATATTGCCAGTATGGAATCTGGTGCTCTGTCTTACTGCTCTGAACTCCCAGCGGATCCAATGGTCAGCTGCCCATACCAGTTTAAAGTCACTGAAAAATGAACTGTGGGGAAGTTTTCAGTCAAGAGTAGTTCTACTATTTTATCATTGGAATTCATGACAAAATTATAAATGTATAGGCATAAAAGATCTTGTACTTGTATACTATTCTAGTATTGATAAAAAAGGCTTAACTTTAACAACTTTCTAAGGAAGGCATCAAAAGCATTGGTAGCCCTCTTTTACAGAGAGATAAACTGAGGCTCAGAGGATTTAAATGTCTCTCTTTCCACTATAATACACTGCCCTCCCTGCAAAAGATTCAGCTGAACATTTTGGTCAAGTTAATGTGAATTGTAAACTGCTACCTCAGCCATATATGTGGAAGGGGCCTAACTAGGTCTCACTTCACTCCTGACTCCACTATCCCCACTGCTCACTTCTTTACCTCTTCCTCCTCAGATTGATCCCTCATTCACCCTCATGGCAGCTATCTCCCCTCCTCCATCACTTTCCAACTCCCCTTAATTTGGTGTCTTCTTCCTCTAGAATGTTTAATACCTACACACACACACACACACACACACACACACACACACACACACACAGTAAGATCATGTTTCGGGTGGCTTCACAGTTTCTGTTGAAATTTTAAAGCTCTGACCACTCTCACAAGTCTGAGATCTTCTTTCTGGAATCAGACCTTGACAGCAGGTTAAAGTTTTATATGAAGTACACTCTCCAAAGTACCTTCAAATACATAACCTCATCTGTTCCTTATAACAACCCTATAAGGTTGGCAGAACTGAGATGATTTATACCCATTTCACAGAGTAGGATACTAAAGTCTTCCCCTCCTAACTCTTTGCCTCACCTGGTTGTATCTGGAGTATATAATGCATTTCCCAAATCTTAGTACTGTTTTAAATTTTTTTCACATTTTTTTATTAAATATATTTAGTTTTCAGCATTGATTTTCACAAGAGTTTGAATTACAAATTTTCTCCCCATTTCTACCCTCCCCCCCACTCCAAGATGGCATATATTCTGGTTGCCCTGTTCCCTAGTCAGCCCTCCCTTCTGTCACACCACTCCCCTCCCATCCCCTATTCCGTTTCTTTCTCATAGGGCAAGATAAATTTCCACGCCCCATTGCCTGTGTATCTTATTTTCTAGTTGCATGCAAAAACTTTTTGTGTGTTTTTGAACATCTGTTTTTAAAACTTTGAGTTCCAAATTCTCTCCCCTCTTCCCTTCCCATGCACCCTCCCTAAAAAGTCAAGCGATTCAACATAGGCCACATGCGTATCGTTATGTATAACCCTTCCAAAATACTCATGTTGTGAAAGACTCACTATATTTTGCTCCTTCCTAATCTATCCCCCTTGATTGAATTTTCTCCCTTGACCCTATCCCCTTTCGAAAGTGTTTGTTTTTGATTACCTCCACCCCCATCTGTCCTCCCTTCTATCATCCCACCTTTTTTTATCTTCTTCCTTCTTTTTTCCTGTGGGGTAAGTTACCCAATTGAGTATGTATGGTATTCCCTCCTCAGGTCAAATCTGATGAGAGCAAGATTCACTCATTCCCCCTCACCTGCCTTCTCTTCTCTTCCTACAGAACTGGTTTTTCTTGCCACTTTTATGGGAGATAATTTACCCCATTCTATCTCTCTCTATCTCCCTCTCTCAATATATTCCTCTCTCATTCCTTAATTTTGTTTTATTTCTTTTAGATATCTTCTCTTCATCTTCAACTCACCCTGTGCCCATTCTCTCTCTCTCTCTCTCTCTCTCTCTCTCTCTCTCTCTCTCTCTCTCTCTCTGTATATATATATATATATATATATATATATACACATACATATATACATACATACATACTCACATATACATAAACATATATATATACACACATATTGTATATATATATATGAATATTCCCTTCATCTACCCTAATACTGAGGTCTCATGAATCATACACATCATCTTTCCATGTAGGAATGTAAACAAAACAGTTCAATTTTAGTAAGTCCCCTGCAATTTCTTTTTCTTGATTACCTTTTCATGCTTCTCTTGATTCTTGTGTTTGAAAGTCGAATTTTCTATTCAGCTCTGGTATTTTCACTGAGAAAGCTTGAAAGTCCTCTATTTTATTGAAAATCCATATTTTGCCTTAGAGCATGATACTCAGTTGTGCTGGGTAGGTGATTTTTGGTTCTAATCCTAGCTCCATTGACCTCCAGAATATCGTATTCCAAGCCCTTCAGTCTCTTAATGTAGAAGCTGCTAGACTTTGGATTATTCTGATTGGGTTTCCACAATACTCAAATTGTTTCTTTCTGGCTGCTTGCAGTATTTTCTCCTTGATCTGGAAGCTCTGGAATTTGGCAACAATATTCCTAGGAGATTTCTTTTTGGGATCTATTTGAGGAGGTGATCGGTGGATTCTTTCAATTTCTGTTTTGCCCTGTGGCTCTAAAATATCAGGGCAGTTCTCCTTGATAATGTCTTGAAAGATGATATCTAGGCTCTGTTTTTGATCATGGCTTTCAGGTAGTCCAATAATTTTTAAATTATCTTTCCTGGATCTATTTTCCAGGTCAGTGGTTTTTCTAATGAGATATTTTACATTGTCTTCCATTTTTTCATTCCTTTGGTTCTGTTTAATAATATCTTGATTCTCATAAAGTCACTAGCTTCCACTTGCTCCAATCTCATTTTTAAGGTAGTATTTTCTTCAGTGGTCTTTTGGACCTCCTTTTCCATTTGGCTAATTGTGCCTTTCAAGGCATTCTTCTCCTCATTGGCTTTTTGGAGTTCTTTTGCCATTTGAGATAGTATTTTTTTAAGGTGTTGTTTTCTTCAGTGTATTTTTCAGCATTTTTTTGGGTCTCCTTTAGCAAGTCATCGACTTGTTTGTCATGGTTTTCTCGCATCCTTCTCATTTCTCATCCCAATTTTTCCTCTACTTCTCTAACTTGCTTTTCCAAATCCTTTTTGAGCTCTTCCATTGCCTGAGACCAGTTCATGTTTTTCTTGGAGGGTTTCGTTGTAGGCTCTTTCACTTTGTTGACTTCTTCTGGATGTATGTTTTGGTCTTCTTTATCACCAAAGAAAGATTCCAAAGTCTGAGGCTGAATCTGGGTGTGTTTTCGCTGCCTGGCCATATTTCCAACCAATTAACTTTGACGCTTGAGTTTTTCAGCAGGGTATAACTGCTTGTATACTGAGGAGTTCTATGTTCCAAGCTTGGGGGGATGAACCAGCTCTGCCACACTGGTACTCCTCCTTCCCCAAGAACCCCCAATCTTCAAGTCCCTGCTAAAATCTTGCCTCCTACAAGAAGCCTACAAGAAGCCTACAAGATCTTCAGCAGGCTGTGCACTCCTGCTCTGATCTGCCACTTAATTCCTCCCACCAGGTGGGCCTGGGGTCAGAAGCAACTGCAGCTCTAGTTCTGTAGCTGCCCCACCTCCACTGCCCCCGGGGTGGTAGCCAAACCGTGAACTCCTTCCACTCCCACAGCTTTTCCCACTAACCTTCTCTGTTGTCCTTGGTGTTTGTGGGTTGAGAAGTCTGGTAACTGCTGCAGCTCACTGATTCAGAGCGCTAGGGCACACTCCACTCAGCTCCTGGTCTGGTTGGTCCATGCTGCCCATGCTGGACTCTGCTCTGCTCCACTCCACTCCCAGCTCCATGTGGGATAGACCTCACCCAGAGACCATCCAGGCTGTCCTGAGCAGGAACCCTGTTTCCCTCTGCTCTTTTTTGGGTTCTGCAGTTGTAGAATTGGTTCAGAGCGATTTTTTACAGGTTTTTGGAGGGACTTGGCAGAGAGCTCATGCTAGTCCCTGCTTTTCAGCTGCCATCTAGTACTGTTTTAAATTACTAAAGTCTAAAATAGTACCTGGAGTTTTAGAACACCTTGTATATTCAAAAGATTTATAATTCCTAGAAAAAGATTCTTCTTTTCCTAATTATTAATTTATTTAATAGTTTTTAGCTTTCAGCATTGATTTCCACAAGAGTTGGAATTACAAATTTTCTCCCCATTTCTACCCTCCCCCCACTCCAAAATGGCATATTCTCTGATTACCCCATTCACCAATCAGCCCTCCCTTCTGTAACCCTACTCTCCCCCATGCCCTTTTCCCTTACTTTCTTGAAAGGAAAGATAGATTTCTATGCCCCATTGCCTGTATATCTTATTTCCTAGTTGCATGCAAAAACTTTTTTTTTGAATATCTGCTTTTTAAAGTTTGAGTTCCAAATTCTCTCCCCTCTTGCCTCTCCACCCACCCTCCCTAAGAAGGCAAGCAATTCAACATAGGCCACATGTGTATCATTATGCAAAACCCTTCCACAATACTCACGTTGTAAAGACTAACTGTATTTTGCTCCTTCCTATCCTCTCTGCCTTTCTTCATTTTTCTCCCTTGATCCTGTCACTTTTCAAAAGTGTTTGCTTTTGATTACCTCCTCCCCCATCTGCCCTCCCTTCTATCGACCCCCACTTTCCTCCTTCTTTCCTGTGGGGTAAGATACCCAATTGAGTGTAAATGTTATTCCCTGCTCAGATCAAATTCGATGAGAGCGAGATGTACTCATTTCCCCTCACCTGCCCCCTCTTCCATTCCAACAGAACTACTTTTTCTTGACACTCATATACAAGATAATTTACCCAATTCTATATGTCCCTTTCTCCCTCTCTCAATATATTCCTCTCTCATCCCTTAATTTGATTTTATTTTTTTAGATATCATCCCTTCATATTCAACTCACCCTGTGCCCTCTCTCTCTCTCTCTCTCTCTCTCTCTCTCTTTCTCTCCCTCTCCATATATATATATATATATATATATATACATATATATGTATATATATATGTATGTATGTATGTATGTATGTATATATGTATATTCCCTTCAGCTACCCTAATACTGAGGTCTCATGAATTATACACAACATCTTTCCATCTAGGAATGTAAACAAAACCGTTCAACTTTATTAAGTCCCTTATGATTTCTTTTTCTTGTTTTCCTTTTCATGCTTCTCTTGAGTCTTCTTTTTGAAACTCAAATTTTCTGTTCAGCTCTGATCTTTTCACTGAGAAAACTTGAAAGTCTTCTATTTTATTGAAAATCCCTATTTTGCCTTGGAGCATGATACTCAGTTTTGCTGGATAGGTGATTCTTGATTTTAATCCTAGCTCCATTGACCTCCACAATATCATATTCCAAGTGCTTTCATCCCTTAATGTAGAAGCTGCTAGATCTTATGTTATCCTGATTGCATTTCCACAATACTCAAACTGTTTCTTTCTGGCTGCTTGAAATATTTTCTCCTTGATCTGGGAGCTCTGGAATTTGGTCACAATATTTCTAGTTTTCTTTTTGGGATGTTTTTCAGGAGGCTATCTGTGGATTCTTTCAATTTCTATTTTACCCTCTGGCTCTAGAATATCAGGGAAATTTTCCTTGATAATTTCTTGAAAGATGTTATCTAGGTTCTTTTTTTTTTTGGTCATGGCTTTCAGGTACTCCAATAATTTTTAAATTATCTCTCCTGGATCTATTCTCCAGGTCAGTGGTTTTTTCCAGTGAGATAGTTCATATTGGCTTCCATGTTTTCATTCCTTTGGTTCTGTTTTATATCATCTTGATTTCTCATAAAGTCACTAGCTTCCACTTGCTCCAATCTAATTTTTAAGGTAGTATTTTCTTCAGTGTTTTTTGGACCTCCTTTTCCATTTGGCTAATTCTGCCTTTCAAGGCATTCTCCTTATTGGTTTTTTGGAGCTCTTTTGCCATTTGAGTTAGTCTATTTTTTAAGGTGTTATTTTCTTCAGTATTTTTTGGGTCTCCTTTAGCAAGACATTGACTTGTTTTTCATGGTTTTCTCACATTCTTCTCATTTCTCTTCCCAATTTTTCCTCTACTTCTCTAACTTGCTTTTCCAAATCCTTTTTGAGCTCTTCCATGGCCTGAGACCAGTTCATGTTTTTCTTGGAGGCTTTTGTTGTAGGATCTTTGACTTTGTTGACTTCTTCTGGCTGTATGTTTTGGTCTTCTTTGTCACCAAAAAAGATTCCAAAGTCTGAGTCTGAATCTGAGTCTGTTTTTGCTGCCTGATCATGTTCCCAGCCAACTACTTGATCCTTGAGCTTTTCGTTGGGGTATTACTGCTTGTAGAGTACAGAATACTTTGTCCAAAGTTGCTGCTGTTTTCAGAGATATTTCTACACAGCAAGCTCTGCCACACCAGTGCTCCTCCTCCCCCAAGAACTGCCAACCCAGAACTCAACTCAGATCTAAGCAGGCTCTTCACTTCTGTTCTGATCTGCCACTTAATTCCTCCCACCAGGTGTACCTGGGGGTGGAAGCAACTGCACCTGAAGTTCTGGAAGCAGCCTCAGAGCTGCACCACCTTCGCCACCCCCAATGTGGTGGCCAACCATGAACTCCTTTCACTCTGTCTCTGAAGTTTTTCCCCACTAACCTTCTCCAGTGTCTTTTGTGTTTGTGGATTGCAAAGTCTAGTAACTGCCACAGCTCTCTGATTCAGGTGCTATGGCCTGTTCTGCCTGACTCCCAGTCTGGTTGGTCTGGGTGCAGCCCATGCTGGGTTCTGCTCTGCTCCACACCCAGTACCATGCTATAGACCTTACCCAGTGACCATCTGGGCTGCCCTGGGCTGGAGCCCTGTTTCCTTCTGCTATTTTGTGTGTTCTGCAGTTATAGAATTTGTTCAGAGCCGTTTTCATAGGTGTTTGGAGGGTCCTGGGGGAGAGCTTTAGGGAAGTCCCTGCTTTCCAGCTGCCATCCTGGCTCTGCCACTAGAATATGCTTCTTTCGCACTTGCCTGGAGATGTGCAAATTCAGGGAGATCTGAGTTTAAATACAGCCTCAGAAACTTCCTAGCTGTGTGTGACTTTGCAGAAGTCAACTAACATCTGTCTGCCTCAGTTTCTTCAACTATAAAACAAGGATTTTAATAATACCTACCTCACAGGGTTGTTGTGAGGATCAAATGAGGTAATATTGGTAAAGTACTTAGTACAGTTCCTGGCACATAATAGTTATTTAAGAAATGCTTGTTCTTTTCCCCCCACACCATTCCCTGATGTAGTTTTGTAGCAATATTATATACCTGTCCAGGAGGCAACATAATTTAGCTATTTTAAGTCATGTGACTGAAGCCACTGCCCTGATAAAATGAATTAGCCACAATTGAAGAGCCAATAAGAACCAGCTATCAAGAACTGTTTGTTAAATTTCAAGTATGAGCATTTATTCCCTTGAAATCCTGAAATGCTTAAGTACTGTTTTATTGATTGTCTAGACTTAGGAAAGAGGTGCCATGTTGCTGCAGTGGGAAGATTCCTGAAGTTGGAGTCAAGAATTGTTAGTTGTATTTCCCAAACCTAGTCACATAACCTCAATGGCCCCTCTATAAACTGAGTCTAGTACTTTGGCTAGCTAGATCTAAAAGATGTAGTGAGAAAATCGCTTTGCAAATCTTAAAGTAGTATAGAAATGCCAGGTACCATTGCTGAAAGGTAGAGTTTGAAAATGTGTAAGAACATAAAATATTGGCTCAGAAAAACATCTTAGATCTCATTTCAACTGAACCCAATACTTCACAGATGAAGAAAAATAAATGAGACTAAAAGAAATTAGGTAGCCTACCTAATGTCAAAAGATTAGCTGATGCCCCCTCAGTCTGAGTTAATAATACCTGTAAAACCTCCAACTAAACTAAAGCAAAATTCTCTATTTCCTTGAAATTTTAGTGACTTGAAAGCTGAGTCCCCTCCAATATTTCTGTATTCAACTTAGTTTAATAAAATATTTCCTCTATGCTAAATATTCTTTACTTCAGGAAATAGGACCAATGTGACCTGCTGTTCAAAAGACATTTAATGCAAGCAGGAGCCATCTTGGATTAAGTGAAGTATGTAAGTAGTAATCACCCCCTTTTTTATAATGATCTTTTACAGTGAATATCTTTAAGAAGATTCTATTCTAAGATAAATAATGAAAATACTTTCTGAAAGCTATGCTGCCATTTGAATTTTATCTCTACCAGGACGTGAATCATTTACCTTTAAAATTCCTACAGCCAACATGAAGAGAGATAAGCCCCTCTGAGCATATCCATCATCTCCTCACTAGTCTACATCTCCACTCTATCCTCAGTAAATGTTAAGTGATAACGGAAGATTCGGTGATGCTTTTCTAGATACAAAGAGAAGAGAGGTATTTTCCATTTATTTTCAGTGTTAATCTATTGGCAAGAAATTAGTATGGCCCCCCCTTTTTTGACTTTTGGCTTGCTCTTAATAAGGTAGAGTGACACACATTAGGTTTTTTTTTTTTTCCACACTTGCCACTACATTCGTTCAGGAAGAAAGGTGGAGGTCATATTTCACATAATTTTAGAGAATATATATTCTGATTAACTGTGAATTGTAGAAAGAGAACTGGGCTGAGAATCAGGAAGACATATGGTAGAGGAGTAGCAAGCCCTGTGGCTATAGGACAAGTGGCCTTTCTGTGTCCATGAGCAAGTGGTCTTGATACATCAATCAAAAATTTGGTAAGTGCTTTCTAAGCACCATCCATTGTGCTTAGGTTTTAAAGCTCTAAAATGGCATTGGAAATATCATTTGTGTGATCTCAAAAGTTTGTGGGGAAGAATGTGATTTATAAGTCATAGAGCACTAAAGAAAGGTGTTATATAGTAGCTAGGTAATTCTCTTACTATTTGTGGGAGGCCTCCAGGTCCCAAATACTCAGTTGGGTTGAGTCAGTCAACCTAGGCATTTATTAAGCACTTACTATGGACCAGGCATTGTACTAAATGCTGGGAATACAAATACAGGAAGAAATAAAGACAATCTCTCCCTTCAAGGAGCTTATGTTCTAATGGGGAAGATGATACATAAAAGGAAAGTAAAAAGTGGGTTGGAGTGAGGAGAAGATATCAGCCTAGGCACAGTAGATAAAGTCTGGAGAGTTAAGAGGGAAGCCTAGAAAGGAATAAAGATATCCATGGACTGGGATGAGAGCCTATTCTTGCATTCCAGAAAACTATCTGACATAGAGTTAGAAATTTCCAATCTCCTCTTTTACCATGATAACTAATTTAAGCCAAAACAGAAGATAAACCAAGCAGGAAATGACATTGCTTCTTCATTATGTGTATCTTCCAGTCGCAAATTCACCTAGTTTTGGTTTTGTATGTTACAGGCAGCAAAATACGTAACTGACTTCTTAGAGTTCTTATTATTAATCAAGCCAGTGCCACCTTATTGTGTTATGGAACAGATGCTGGACTCTGGAAGGACGTGCTAATGGGAAAGAAAATCAAGGAGGAAGATCCTCACACTGGGATAAAAATTCCCAATTACTGAATTTTTGTGGCTTTTGTCTAAGAACCAATCAAACAAAGTGTGTAAAGGGCTATCACAAGAAAGGTAGTTACTAAGTGTTGTTGGTCAAAACAACTCATTGTAGTAGGAGGGCAGAGTTTATAATCTCAAAGAGGATCATATATATGTCTGAAAGATTTGGAACCGCCAGATATAAGAAACTCTCAAAGTAGGAGGCAGAAGAATCAAAGCATATATTTAGGCTCCACAGTAACCAACCCATGAACCAGCATCCCCATTTTGATATATTGATCAAAAGCTTCCAGGCCCAATAAGTACACCTCACAAGCGTAACCAGGAGGCTACAGAGAAGCATGATGGTGTAAAGCAAAATCATATACATGCTTCCTCCTGTATGGTAAAAAGATTACCCACTGGTCTCAAGTCCTTGTTCAGCTTCCTCCCGTAGGTCAGCTCTGCTACTGGCAGCTCCTGCTTCAGCTTCGGCTGTGGCTGTAGCTGTAGCAGCCTCTGGCTCCAACGGAAGCTGTTTTTAACCATCGGGCTTCTGCCAGGGCGTAAGGTACGCTGGGAAAAGCACAGGTTCTTTTGATCTGCTTAAGCAAGGTGAAAGGGTTGACCGGGAAAGCACAGGTTCTTTTGATCAGCTTAAGCAAGGGAAGCAAGGTGAAGGGGCCCACAAGTTTACCCCAATCCAACGTACAAACAGCATTCAGTTCAGGGGAAAAAGCCAAACTAGTCAAGGGCACTTGTTGACTAAGTGCTAAGGAGCCCATTTTTGGTTACCAACACACTCATGGAGGCTCTTTACTAGAATGGGGTGGGTTTATAATATGAGTGAAGGAAAGAGGTATCCACAGTGTCAAAATCAGAGGTTTTTGAAACATTGAAGAATAATTCAATGTCAAAGACTCAGTTTTCTCATCTATAAAATGTGGGAGGTTAGGTTAGTTGAGCTCCAGTCTCTTTCAATTTTAAATACGCTGATCCTCAGTGTTTGGTAAAATAATATTTAGTATGTTGAGGACAAATTATATTTTTATCTCTTTATTGGATTTTGTTATTTATTTTGGTAATAGGATTTTAGAGCTACTTGTGACCTTAAAGATAATTTAGTCAGATACTCTCATTTTAAAACTGAGGCCCAAATAGGTTTAGTGGTTTGCTCGGGGTTACTATAACTAATAGGTGGCAAGGTTAGACTGTGAAATCAAGTCCCTTGACAACAAATCCAATGCCTTTTCCACTCCTTGGGTTGATCATCTTTGATGTGACAGGAACAATGGAGAGGCCAACTTTGATTTCCATGAATTATTCAGGATCAAGAAGGCAGCTGGCTTTGTTAGTCATTAATATAAAAGATGACATTAGCTATAAACTCTGAAGAAGAGAGAAAGAGACAGAAACAGTGAGACAGGGAGACAAAGACAGGTAGAGAGATAGAGTAGAGGCATAGAGATGAGAAAGAAAGGAAGGAAGGAAGAAAAAGAAAGAAAGAGAGGAAGGAAGGAAGGGATGGATGGTGGAAGGAAGGAAGAGAGGAAGGGAGGAGAGAAGGAGAGAAAGAGGGAAGGAGGGAAGAGAGGAGAGCGAGAGAGAGAGAGAGAGAGAGAGAGAGAGAGAGAGAGAGAGGAAGGAAAAAGCAGAAAGAAGGAAAGAAAGAAAGAAAGAAAGAAAGAAAGAAAGAAAGAAAGAAAGAAAGAAAGGAAGGAGGAAGGAAGGAAGGAAGGAAGGAAGGAAGGAAGGAAGGAAGGAAGAGAGAGGGAAGGAGGAAGGAAAGGACTGAGGGAGGGAGGAATAGAGGAAAGAAAGGAGGGGCAAAGGAAGGACAACATGCTGATCAATGAATTACCCTAGTCTAGTAAAATGTCTCTGGTGACCAAACATTCCTACAAAATTCAAAAGAGCAGTCAATCTCCTCTCCCTCAATCACCTTCCCAAAACACCCACCTTTTGTCTGAGCACCCTTTTGAACAAGTAGACGAATCAGGCTGCCAGGAGGCCTAAAGCTGCTTTATTACCAACAGAGAGCTTTCTCATGGGAAGACATAGTCACCCATTCCATTAGAGAGCTTTTTCTGACACAGGCAGCCGCCTCTGGAGCAACGGAAGTGAGAATGACCTCTCATTATAATAGCTTCTGGGAAAGCATCCCTCCTGGCCATTTACCACTTGAGGCTTATGAGCAGAGCCCTGCTGGGGAAGGTTGAGTCCTCAGCCTCTTTTGGATAAGGAAAGCTTTCTGTGCCTTGGGGGCACACAGTTCTGGGAGCTCTGGGAGCACACAGTTTTCTAGTCCAGGATGTTCTTGGTAGCCAGACGCTGACAGTGAGTGGGAAATTAGGGAGGACGGGGAGATAGAAAGCAAAGCTCTAGAGCCCATTTTCAGATAACATTTTATGGGTGTGCAACACATGCACAATCATTAGAATTCCAGAGACAGTCAGGACCTCAGGGTCCACCTTTATTCAATCCAATTCCTGAATAGGTACTGCCTCAACAAGAGCTCCCCCCCCCCTACAAATAATTACTTAACCTCCATTCTTAGTCTGGGAGGGATTGAGGTTTTAAAGAGTATTTGGACATCTCATTCCGTTATTGGACAGGTCTGATTGTTATGAAGGGATTTCCCTTATATGGAGCTGAAATCTGCCTCTCTGTGAGACACAGGGTAGGTCATAGGAGTTAGAACTAGAGGGGGCCTCATAGACAATCTGCTTCTACTTCCTCTCTCTTTAACAGATGAGGTAGTTCAGGCTCCAAAGGGGAAATTGACTGGCCCCAAGATTATAGTATTATTAAATGGCAGTATTCAGAACTAGGGCACCTAAAACCAGATTTGGAGTTCTTTTTTCCTCCCCATGTGGCTGGCTAATTAATAATAGCAATACTATTACTACTACTAATGATAATCATTATTTTCTGAATTAACATTAAAAGAAATACAAGAATGTACCTAGCTGCCTTCGATGAGTTCATGTCATTTGGGAGAGATTAACTCCTTCCTCAGATACTGAAAGAACTTGCAAATGTAACTGCAACTACTACTACTACCACCACTGCTACTACTACTCCTCTATGACCTTTGAAAAATGAGAGAACTCCCACAGGTTAGGAGAAGAATAAATATTATTCCAATTTTCCGAAAGAGGAAGAGAATGGAATGTGTAAACTAATGGCTGGTAAGCTTGATTTTGATTACTTGTAAAATTCTAAAACATATCAGAAAGGGGATGATTAATGAACAAATAGAAACAGAAACAGAGATATTGTGAGAACAGCATGCAAAACTAAGTTCATTTCTCTTTTTGATGAAGTTACTAGGCTTGTAGATAAGAGGAAAGATGTGTTTCTAGTTTATCTAGAGCAGTGGTGTCAAACATGTAGCTGGTGGGCAGCAAGCAGCCCAAAATACTAGGGAGTCCTTCCTGAATCAGATTTAAATATGATTGATAAAAATACATAAAAAGTAAATAAAACATAAATAATATTAATTTGTGATTTTCCAAGTCGATATGCTGGGGGCAGGGACCCTTATGCACAGTTTAGTGTCCCCTGTTTCTGTTGGAATTTGACACCAATGTTCTCCACTTTGGCAAGGAGGTTGACAGAGTTTCTCAAGCTATTCTTCCTCAAAAAAGGTGGAAAAACTATGGACTGGATAATGCCAGGTGAAGGTACACTTGGAAATTTCTGAAAGGCCAGATGTATTATCAGTGAAGGTTTAATGTCAGTTTGGACAGAGGTCTCTACTGGGGCAGGTCAGGAATCTGTTCTTGGCACTGTGTGGTTTAATATGTTTTGTCAATTACTTAGAAAAACTAGATGGTATGTGTATCACTTTCTTGAATGACACAAAACTAGGAGAGGTTCATATTCACAACAATCTTGTTGACAGAGCCAGAATTTTATAAGATCTTGACATGCTAGAGTACTAGGGATTTTTTTTAAAGATAAAATTAAGTCAGTCTTAAAGTAAATTTTCACACTGACTTTGTGTGTGTTTGTTAAATTTTAAGATAACCTTTGTCTTCTTTAACCATATTGCTCAAAATTCAGATTATTTATGAAACTTTCCTGAGCCCTTGTGATCTGACTTAGGGTACACTGTTCATCTAAATGTATTACTATTTTCTGGATTTCAGTAAAATAATAATAGCAGTGACAGTAATAAAGCTTTGTGTGGCATCTTAAGATTTGCAAAGCACTTTACATGTTATTTCAGCCTCACAACATTATGAGGTAGATGATACTATTTTACAGATGAGGAAACTGAGTCTGAAGAAAGTTAAAAGACTTGCTCAAGGTCCAGTACTTAGTAAGATTTTCAGAAGCAGGATTTGAATTCAGACATTCCTTGACTTCACCTAGAGCATGCCATCAACAATGCTGCCTAGCTCCCTTCAGTCCCGATATTTATGTTGTAAGAGATCATACGTTCAAAGTGGAAAGAGCCTTCAAATGTGTTCAAAGGACCTAAAATCCAGGCCCAATTATGTCTGTGAGCTTGGTTAAGTAAGTAATTTCCTTTCCTTTGGTCTGAGATCTATCATCAGTAAAATGTTGTAGTTGGCTTTGGTGATTCACAAGTCTCTGAAGGCTCCATAGCTCCTGTGTTTTCTGGTTGTTGGATGGGTCGTGTCAGAATTAAGGAAGCACAAAACAATACCTGATGAGTCAGGAGATGTGTTCTGGTGCTGGTCCCACTCTGCCTTTCTATGACTTTGTGGTAATAACTTGATTCCTCTGGGATTTGGTAAAATGAAGGGTTGAAATTCGATAATTCATAAATTTCCATTAGGATCCAATGTTACATTGTTTTTTTGTTCTAACATCTTGCTCTCTCACATTCTTTGACTCAAACTCTATAATTTAATTTCCCTTCTTCAATTGAAAAAAATGTTAAATATGCTAGGGATAAAAAAGGGGCAATGAAATAATCGCCACCCTCAAAGATCTTACATAAATCAATTTTATCCAAATACCAGATAATTACAAGAGGGGAGAGAATATTAACAAATGAGTAGTATTGGGGTGAGGGGAGGGGGGAGATTGAGAAACTTGAAGTAGAAGGAGACCTCTGAGCATAAATGAAGCTAATGATTCTGAGGTCTCATAAATAGGGAGGACTACAAGCATTGGGGAGACTGAGTCTCTAGGAATCCACAAAATTAGGAGATGGAAGACGATGCCTGTCTTTGGGCCAATTTGGCTGGAAAAATAGAGTCTGTGAAGGGAAGTTATAAGAAAGGAGTCTGAAGTAGAAAACTGCAGATTGTAGAGGGTTTTTAAGGCCAGTGGAGGAGTTTGAAGTTTATGTTTGTATTCTGAAGCTATAGTATGTTTTAACATTCTATGTTTCAAGGTCCCTTTCAGCTCTAACACTTTAGGATTCCACAAGGAGACAATGTACATATTCTTCAATCTTTCTCTTCTAATAATACTAATTGATACTAGGTTTTTTAACAATTTTCTATAGGTTAAATAAAATAAGCATTTCTTTACCCAAAGCACAGAATAGTAAAAGAAACTGAACTTGATTTTCCTTTTATGTATATAATAAATGGAACATTACAACTTTCAAAGATATCACCTTTATCTGAACTTCCTTCTATCCCATTTAGATTTTGAGATCTAAAAAAGCATGGACAGTTTTTTGCCTCTTTTTGTATCCCCAGGGCTTAGCATAGTGCCTGGTACATTGTAGGCATATAATAAATTTCCGTTAACTGATTGCTGTTTTCATTTTATTTTTTTAAGTTTCAATGAATCTCTTTTATTTTTATTTTTTATTTTTATAGTAACTCTTTGACTAATTTTCTTATCTTTCCTAACACCTCCCAAAAATTAAAAAAGAATTAAAAAACAACCTTGTGATAAATATACGTAGTCCCCAACATTAGCTGTGTCTGAAGATATATGTCTTTATTCTGAACCTTGAATTTAGCAAGTCTGTTCAGAAGGTGAGAGCATCATGCTTCACAATCAGTCCTCTGGAACTGTGGTCAGTTATTATACTTATCAGACTTTTAAGTCTTTCAAAGAATCTTTTCTTTAAAATAGCATTGTAAGTATATACATTCTCTAGGTTCTGTTCACTTCACTCTACATCAGATCAGAAAACCTGCCTTATGGCTCAATAAAATTCTACTACATTAATATACCTTAACTTGTTTATCCTTTCATCAATTGATGGACACACCCCTTAGTTTTGTGCTTCAATTAAAATAGTTACCACATATACACACATACCTTAGATATAGATAGATGGATGGATAGACAGATAGATACATAAGCAGATTAGATATAGATAGATAGATAGATAGATAGATAGATAGATAGATAGATAGATATCATATAGGTTCATTCTCTCTTTCTTTTGTTTAATTGGAGAATATACTTAGTAGTGATATCAGTAGGATCATGCTCTCCTTGTCTCTCCCACATAGAATCGCTAGCTTCTTTTAGCTTAAGAACATAAGGCCTTTTCTGAATTACTACCTCACACCCAATCTTGGCTCAACTTCCAATGACCCTTAAAACAAAAACAAAACTTGTTTATATGCTTACATATATGTATACATTATATAAGCATATATATATATATATGTAACTACAAGTCATATATATAAATAGTTATAGATACATAGATGTACTTTTACAATATTTGTAAGCAATGCTATATATATATGTCATATATATAATATATACATGCAATTTTCCTGTGAATATGTGCATATATATGTTCATGTAGTATATGCATGCATATGTCTGTGTTGTATTATTATGCATATGCAAGTATATGTATATATAACTGGATGGATGTAGTAGCAATTTAGATTTGAAGATCTTTCCCACCCATTAATAGATCATGTGACCTGCTTATGTCACAGGAAGTCTGAGTCATGTGTGGTGGGAGAAGCTTCCTCACAGGAAAAGGAAGTTATGTCACAGGAAATGCAGAGAGAGAGAGAGAGAGAGAGAGAGGAGAGAGAGAGAGAGAGAGAGAGAGAGAAAGCAGTTATGGCTGCTAATGGCTGCTAATGGCTGCCATGGTGATAGAGCTGAACAGACTGTGACTTAACTATACTGTGAGTTTTGGGGGGGAAGACCCAAGCAGGGGGTTGGAGAGGTTTGGGGATGGCGAGGCTCAATATTGTGATATGATGTATTGAATATTTTACTGCTCTGATAGATTGGATAAATGGCTTGTGGAATATGGTTCTCTGGTGTCTGAAAAAATGGTTTACTTTTTCTACCTTCTCTTTGGAGATTCTCGTATACTTTGCAATACAGAACTACATAGGCATTTTGACAATTATTATCTACATTGTTATTATTGCCTTACTGATACAATGGATGGATGGATAGATGGATGGATGGATGAATGGATTAGCAGATAGATCAAGTCTTGGAGCCAGGAAATCCTGTGTTCAAGTTATATTTCTGACATATATAAGCTAGTCAAGTTGGAATCTTTAAGTTCTGTGGGAAACTATCTAAAAATATAAGTTTCAGAAAAAAAAAATACTTAGTAAAGTAAGTCTTCTCATCAGACAATCCAAAATACCATTGAAGTCACAGATCTAATCCCTAGTGTATTACTGTATATAAAAATTTTTAGAACTAAATTAATTAACAGTGTGAATAATAGACATTTTTTGCTTAACCCTTGAACTTTTTAAAAGTTAAAGCTTCCTCCAATGCAAATACTGTACCTTGGCTTAAGATAAATGCTACATACAAATGTTAAAAAAGTTTATTTGTTCGCATATTTAGTGTTTTAAATATATAAATAGTTTGCTCATTTTGTCAAAATCTTTTCAACCATCAATAGATGTGTGTTTTATTATTTTTGTTAGTAACACAATCTACTAAGTTTATAGATTTCTTTATGTTGGATCGACCTTGAATTTCACATACTATGGACAAGGTGCTCATAATAAATAATCTTTTTAATATGCTGCTGTAGCTTTTTGGTTTCATTTCATTCGATAACTTTGTATGAATATTAATTTGGAATGTTGGTATATAATTTTTTCTCTGATTTGTCATCCCCTGGTTTAGCTATCAAGAACATGTTTGTACCATGAAAGAAATTTGGGATAATTCCCTCACTTCTTTTTCTTACAGAGAGTTTATGTATTATATGAATTAACTTTTCTTTGAAAATTTAATGGAATTAATTCATAAATCCATCTAATACATTTTTTTTTCATCAGGAATACAGTTGTAGCTATTTCAATTTCTCCTTCTGGAGACGAATAATATAAATTATCTCTTTCTTAGGTAATATAACTCTTTGCTATTTTTATTAGTATTCATACAGTCCATCTATGTTATCAGTTTTGTTTGGCAAATAATTGGGAAAATAATTTAATAGTCTCCTCTATATCATCTTTAGTTGTTATGAATTCTCTTTTTAATCCTGACCATTTGTGTTTTTTTTTCCTTGCTCTCCTTTATCAGTGTGTTTATTTTAAGCTCCTACTTTTATTTTCTAATTTCATCTTTTTTTTTTTTTTTGCTTTTTGGCAGGGCAATTGGAGTTAAGTGACTTGCCCAAGGTCACACAGCTAGTATAAGCATCTGAGGCCGGGTTTGAGCTCAGGTCCTCCTGACTCCAGGGCCGGTGCTCTACTCACTGCGCCACCTAGCTGCCCCGTAATTTCATCTTTTTTCACTCTCATACTTGAAGTTCTCTTCCCTGTTTTCAGAATTTCTAATTTGCCATTTAAAAAAAAATTTGCCTTTTTAATTAGTATTATTCTTGTTATTTTTATTGCATATACAATTAATTAATCTGTTTATTCTCTCTTCTGAAGAAGCTATAGAATTTCCCTTAGGGACTATTTTGGCTACATCCCAAAAGTTTGGTATTTTTTTTATTGTAATTATCTTCGATAAAAGTATCTATTATTTATATTGTTTTTTTTTCTTTTACCCACCACTTCTTTAAAATGAAATTATATAGATTAAATTTTAAATGTTGATCCCTTTTTTGCAAACATTTTATGGGATATTTTTTCACTGTGGTTAGTCAAAAATAACTTTAGTATTTGTGTTTTTCCTCTTTAATTTGAGAGTTGTTTATGCCCCAATACATAGTCGCGGTGTCAACATTTGTAATATGGCCATCACAGCTATGATATATGTAAACTCGTTTTGATTCCCATTCACTAGTCTCTTCTAAAATTCTATTCATGTCTTTCACTTATTCTATTTATCTTTTTTATTAGCTTTATCTGAAAAATGTTCAGTGAGGTCCCTTGCTATAATAGTTTTGTTTTCTACCCTTGTAATCAAACATTAATATATGCGTGTATATACATATATATATATATATACATACATACATATGCATACACATAAAACATACATATATACATACATACACACCCATATATAATACACATTATATATATACACTATATATATATATATATATCAATGCAATGTCATTCTTCACTTATTTGTCAAGTAATATAGTTATCTCATGCGCCTTTAAGCATTATATAATTTTCATGTTTACCTCTTTTAATTATGTCTATTTTTATCATTGCCTTGTTCAAAATCATTTTTGTTACCTTCCCTTTTTTGACTTCACCAATAGAATTATTTTTTACCCTCTACCTTCTTATTTTAAATCTATGTAGATCTTTGTTTCAAGTTTATATCTTTGATACCAATCCTACATTACCTTTTAAACTCTCCTCTTCCCTCTCCTTGTCCCTAATTTCCCCATTGAGTTTAATGTACTTTTATATAAAATGGTTGTGTATACGTATGGGTGTATTCAATCTTTGTTTTGTCTTGGTTATATTAAAATAAAATCCATGCGATGCTCATGTATTTCTCCTTTTCTTACATGTTTGTGTTATCTTAATGCACTGTGATTGTGAAATAGAAAGTTCCCTCCTTTTCTTCCTCTTTTTTCTTTCATAATATATTATCTTTTTCCTACTTTTTCTTTCTTCTCTTAAGACCACAAAAAACAGAACAAAACCATCCCCAGGCCATCTGTCAAGCTTATTCAACTTACTCTGTGACCCTTGAAGATATTAAGATGCACAAGAAACACCTCTCGCTTTATACACTGATCCCAATTGTGGTTTCCTTGATGCTTGAACCCTTTCTTTCTGGCTTCTTCTATTGTCTTTTTAAAATTTGATCTGGAAGCCTTGGAATCAGGTTATAAAATTCCTAGGAGTTATCATATAGGGGTATCTTCAAGGTGAGCTGTGGATTCTTTCAATTTTCAGTTTATTCTCAGAGTCTAACAGATTTGGATAGTGTGTGAATTCATAAAATATGGAGCCCAGGCTTTTACTTTGATTATTATCATCATGGAATCTGAAGATTTTTCTCTCTCCTCACCATGTTTTGCAGTCAATTATTTTTGCTAGTAAATACTATACATTTTCCCCTCTGTTTTCAGACGTAGATTTTATTCTCCTATTTCTTATTGTCTTGTGGAGTCATTGTTTTATCTGGCCCATTCTGATTTTAAAGAATTACGTTTCTTAGGTAATATTTACCACATTTTGCTTTAAGTTATGAATTTTCCTTCCAAGCCTTTCCTTCACAGCATTCATTTCATTTATAATGTCTTGCTTCACATTTTCTTGGTACTCTTATGCTCATTGAGGTCAAGCCATTTTCTTTTCTGAAACTCTGCTTGTACTTCTTACGGTATTATTCTCCTCTTCTGGGTTTTCCTCAGACAATTCTTGACTATTATTTTTATTTAATAATACTTTCTTTTATTTACTCAAGTCAAAGCCACATTTGCTCCTGACCATGCTTTTCTGGCTTCTTGTTCTTTTCTTCCATTTCTCTCAGTGTCCCTGTGGTCAAAGGAGGGGCAGACTTCAGTGTCCCCATCAGAGCTCTGTAGTCAGCTGTCCCCTGAGGCTTCCTTGATCAGGCTACTGCCTCTTTTTTCTTTCCTTGGGCTCTTCTGTTCAGGGTACTGCTGTATTCCTCTAAGGAGATTGTTTCAAGTTGTTCTACGGACTGAATTTGCCCATTTCTGTGATGGCTTTATTCGGATTTCCCCCTCTTCTGGTATAAGAAGGACAGATATTCACACAGTGATTCTTGTTTTGCCAAACACTTTTCATAAAGTATCTCATTTTAAACTCATTTCAACCTGTGAGGTAGGTACTGCAGGGATCATTATCATTTCATTTTACAGAAGAAAACATTGAGGAACATAGCATCTGAATGATTTGCCCCTGGTCACAGAGCTGGTGGCAGTTCAGTGGCACCATAGCGCATAGAGCGCTGGGCCAGGAGTCAGGAAGACTCATCTTCCTGAGTTGAAATCTGGCCTCAGACACTTACTGCGTGACCCTGGGCAAGTCACTTCACCCTGTTTGCCTCAGTTTCCTCATCTGTAAAATGAACTAGAGAGGGAAATGGGACACCACTCCAGTAGCTCTGTCAAGAAAATGCCAAATGAGGTCACGGAGAGTTGCACACAATTGAAACATGACTTAATAATGATAACAGCAACAAACAGCTGGCAAATATCAGAGGCAGAATATGAACCCAGGTCTCTTTCACTTCAAGGCCCTGATTCCATCTTCTATACCTGACTGCCTCACATGGTAAATATGTAGTTGTCTGTGTGTATTTTATTTCTGAAACTAAAATCCTCTGAGGCCTGACAGATTTATTTGTGTGCTTCTCCAGACAGTAATGACTGTGTCTACTTTTCAGGACCTTGAGAAACCAGCAGAAGGTCTTTTTTACAATAAGCATTCTACCGTGCCCCCGAAGGTTGTCACGGGAGGGAAGTTCAGGTATACTACTAAGTTTTAAAAGGTTAATCACCATTAATCATTACAAGAAGTTAGCTTATTATCAATTCATAAATTCAGAATATATTTATTTTGCTGACAAGCAAAATCTCCCTACTGACCCCTGCCCCCTGATTTATATTAAAGACTGATTATTTTTATTTTTTATTTTTTTTTAGAACAAGGCATTTATACCAAAGGGCTGCCTCACACAACCGACACACACACAGCACAGGGGGAAATCTTAATTAAAACCTGAAAGTTGCTCCCACTGACTAAAAGACTGAAGTCATTTATAAAACTATTGGGAGAACAATAGACAGGAGAGCCTAGACTTAGCCATTTAATCCGTTAAATCCATCCACCCATCTATCCATCTATCTATCATCTACCTATCTATCTATATATCCATCTATCTATCTAATCTAATCTATTTGTGTGTATACATACACACGTATATATACATGCATAGATACATACGTACAAGAATATGTGTTTATACACACATACATATATATATACATATGTGTTATGTGTTTATGAAATGTTTTGTTTCTATATATGTCTGTTAATTATGTAGTTTTAATATGTGTATGTATATATGTTAATACACACACACTTAAAAAAATATACTAGATACACATTCTGTTGCAGTGAAAAGAAAAACTGACTAGGAAACAGAAAGCCAGAGTTTGAATCCCCACATTCCCACTGATCAGCTGTTGCCCACAGGCAAATCTTTTTTTTGCCTCTTTATGCTTTCCCTTCAGTATCCTCATTTGTAAACTATAACTAGTGATCCTTGCACAGCCTCTCTCAAGGGACTGATATGGAGAAAGGATTTTGTTCTTCTTAAAGTTCTGTAGAAATAAGAATTTATTGTTTTATCTCCCTGGATCATGGAAACAGAAAAAAAACTTAGAATGAGAACAGTATGAGAACAGATTGGGTTTCACTGTAAACACATATTCTAAAAATTAGATGTATTCCAAATTCAATTGTGCTGCTTTGCTAGGTGGTGAGTTTCCTGTCACTGTAAGTATGGGCAGGATCTGGATGGCCTATCCTAAATGCTGTAATGGGGAGCCTTTGTACTGAGTGAGAACTGCACTGGATGGACTCTAAGATGTTTTTAAACTCTTAGATTCTGTGATTTTTGTGGGGGCTTAATAACTGTTGACTGAATAAATGTTGGATGAGACAAGGAAATCGTGGCTTAAGAAAAAGTACCACATGCCCACCATCTGTCTTCATGTGTTAATATTTATTTAAATATTCCAGGGGGTCAGATGAAGCATATTTTCAGATTGCAATTGGACATGGTATAAAATACTGCGGAACTGTCATGGCCAAGCCGAGCTGCCTCAGGACTAGTGACCTGACAGTTGCGTGGACTTTAATCAAATTGTTTTCAATGCATCTAAGGAGAGAGGAATGCAAATACACCAGTGACCTCAGTCCCTCCTGTTCTTCTTTCCTAGCGCACTAGTATTTTGCCCGGCGTCTTTTACTTTCTCCTATCAGGCTAAATTTCTTCATTGAGGGAAACACAGAAACTAGAATCCTAAATCCTCCCAAATCTCAGAGTTGAATGGAGACTCAGCCACCATCTCATTCAAGTCACACAAGAAACAAATCTTCTCTAGGACACACCTGAGAAGTGGTCATCTAGCCTCTGTCCAAAGCCCTCTAGTTGGGTGGCGGGACCCACTACTGCCCAAGGTGGTCTATTCCATTTCCACATATTATTTTCTTTACATTAAGCCTGGATCTGCCTCACTGCAGCTTCTCTTCATTACTCCTCAATCTGCTCTCTGGGGTTAAAACACAAACAAACAAACGAGTATAAACCTTCTTCCATGTAACAGCTCTTCAAATATTTAAAAGCAATCATCATGATATTTCTCCCTCAACATCTTCTCTTCTGCACGTTAAACATTCCCATTTGCTTCAAATGTCTGTGTACTTTACACACATCAAATATGAGAGGAGAGAGAGAAACAGAGAAGAGACAGAGAGAGAGAGAGAGAGAGAGAGAGAGAGAGAGAGAGAGAGAGGATGAAGAAGAAGAAGAAGAAGAAGAAGAAGAAGAAGAAGAAGAAGAAGAAGAAGAAGAAGAAGAAGAAGAAGAAGAAGAAGAAGAAGAAGAAGAAGAAGAAGAAGTTGTTTTGTAGTTTTTTTTGGTTTGTTTTTGTCACAGAACATGAGGTCAGGGCAAAAAAAAAAAGAAAGGTCAATTTTCAGTTAACGGATCTAGGTTCAATTGCTTGCTTTTCTGCTTGTTCTCTGATTTAGGGCAAGTCTCATAAATTATCTCGGTCACAATTTCCTTATCTGTAAAATGAAGTAATAATAGTAGATGATTCTAAAACCCCTTCCAGCTCTGTAAGTCCATGCCCTCAAGGAGCATACATTTAATTAGAGGAAGATAACATATATAACACATATAGGAACAGTGGTAGCTAAGGAAAGTGGCTGGGAAACTAGAGCTGTTGTTGTTTGTCCTTTGTTCCTGAAGAGGAGCATGACATCAGGAAGGTGATGCCATGACTTGCAAGTGTATTGGATTTAAGTGAGGCAGGGCTGTGCAAAGTCGCCAGCCTCACTTTCTCCTTTGGAACCACCTGGGTCCAGTGGCAAGATATAGATCAGGACAACTGGAGATGACCTAGATGCAGTGGGAGACCTTGGCCTTTTTAAGCTAAGTCTTTCCTAGGTCTTAGTTTGACTGAGGCAACACCCATTCAGTTATCAAGGCTAGGTAAGAAATGAGGCAAAGAATGGCCTCTACTACCCAGTCCAAAAAAAAATCCATTTGGGAGGGAAAGACCCTAAGGGTTTCTGGCTAAAACAGAAGCAATTACTATTTATATTCACTCTGAGCCAATCAGGGCCTAAACAGTGACCCAGTGGACTTGGGCTGGGACCAATCATTATTGGCTAATCAATGAGAGTCAGAGTGATTTGGATTTAAGACATGTTGCTTAGGAAAGAAATCTATCCTGTAAACCACAAGACATCTTTCTAGGTTTCAGCAATCAAAATTTATACTCTTTTGGGCAGAGCACCAGCAGGTGGGGGTATGATACCCCTAAGTGGACAGAGGAAGAGGAAGGGAAAGGAAGAGGAGAGGAGGGAGGGGAGGAGAAGTGGAAGCTAGAGCAGCCAATTGACTAATAGCCTTTCTCTAAGACTACTATTCAATTTCAAATCTGAGAGAAAGAGGTGGAAAGTGGGAGTGGGCAAGGGGCGAGGATAAATGGGATGTGAAGGTGTCTGGTGTCTGGATCCCACTGGTAGATATACTAGACTAAATAGGACTATTTTCACTTAGTCACCAAGCAAATGGCTTGGCCTTAGGGAAGTAGCTTTAAAGATAGAGTATGTTCCTCTAAGACTGGGCACAATACTAGGTGATGTCTTGAAGTGAATTGGATTTAAGTGATGAAGAGTAGCACAAAATCTTCACTCTCAGTCTCTCTTCCACAGTCACAGAAGTCCAGCGGCAAGACAAAAGACAGGACAACTAGAGATGGCCCATGATTCAGTGCATAAATGTCTTGGTTTCTTCAACATTTGAACAAACTCTAAGAGCTCCACAGTGCTTGCTTCAGCTGCCTCCACAGCCATTGGAACAAACTATTCTCATCCACCCATTCCATCAGGGGAGGTCTTCACATGCTTGGGGTAGATACCCTCCTAACTCATTGACAGGTCTAAGACCTGGTGGTGACCCTCAACCTGGTTTCTTTCCTCTGCAAGGGTTTTTTGTAGGGTTTGGTTGCTGGACATGCTATGGCTTCTTGTAGCCACATGTGAGAATTGAGTGATGGTGGACACCAAAGGTAGACCAGCAGTCCTGAAAAGGTCTGGGCAAGCCCTTCATACCAGAAGTAATAGTTTTTGCTTAATACCCTATATACCCATGTAAATATTAAACTGTTCTGAGTAGATGTCTAGATATGGTGTAAATGTCCAACCTGGCCTTAGCATAACACATTTAGTGCTGAAAACTACCTTAGAGATCAAATTCAGTCCCCTCATTTTGCAGATACTAAAACCCAGGCTTAGAGTGACTTGCCATTGGCTGAACAGCTATCGAATGTCTCAGGAGTTTAAACCCAGTCCTTTGCTAACATCAAACTCAGCACTATACAGAATCCACCATGCTTCCTCCACAGAAGTCCTAGACTCGAGTCTGTTGCTTCCCGTCATGTATACTCCATTAGTTTCAGTTTTTAAAAGAGCATAAGAATATTTGCATTCCCTACCTCTCTGAGCAATTGTGAAGAAAGTACTTTGTAAACCATGAAGTTCTATAAAAACTAGAGCTGCTGCTGCCTCAGACCTTTGCTAGTTTTAATGACCACACCTTTCTTTCTGTTTGTATCCACAACACCTATCTCAGGCTATTTCCAGAGGAGGCGGATTGCATTTGATAAGGCTGTATGCTTACAAAAGGGAATCTGATGTAGATATTAGGGTCAAAGCAGAATCTTGCTTTGAAAGTCCATTTTTTAATTTAATATATTTCTTTAAATTCATTTCCTAGTCAGGGCAAGGGAGATTTATTCTAGGAAGCAGCTAAGGTAATAAGAAAATATAAATCTTTTGGCTGATCATAGAGATTTTTCAAAGCTGCTGGAAGAATTGTGGAGCCTGTGTTGTCAGGTAAGATAGGGATGTAGGTGCCTCCATTTCCACAGACAGGCCTCATCCATGACTTGATTTTTGAGTGTGTAACTTTTTTGGCCTTGGTTTTCTCATCTCCCTGGTAAGAGCAATGTTCTCTCCTGTTGGAACATTTCAGGACATAATATTCACAAAGAGCATTTGACAAAAGGCTCCATCCCAGGATAATTGGGCACCAAGGCTTCATGACTAAGATCAATTATCATGCCGGAGGCCTGGAAACACTGTCTTTCTTGAACAAGTGAAGACGTCATGATTTAGTGGATCTTATCAATCTTTATCCTCTACAGATGGCTTCCTTTAGTCACTCACTACAGTGTGGGTCTAACCCTAGCTTCTCAGAGGCTGTGACAGCAGAGCTGTCCTTCCGAAATGGGCAGGCTCTAAATGTGGGCCATGGTGAACAACGGCCAGGGATGTGACTAATGATGCCTGCACCCAGGCAAGAATTCAACAGGGACTTTGGAAGTAGTAACAGTGGTTCAGAAGATAGTCTGAAGTAAGGAATGATCATGACAGGAGACAGTTCAGATCATCTCCTAGAGAGTCTGATTTGTGTTATTATGGGAATTGTGGGGCCTTGGGAGAAAGGAGCCACAGGGCTAGAACCCTAGGAGTGGCAGCTCATGGATAGTCACAGGATACGCAAGAATTGGAGAGCAAAGGCCCTTGAGAAAAGGTGCAGATACAGTGGTTGCTACAGGGAGGAGGTTTGCCCCCTGAATGTTGGTTCCCTGGGGCAAAGCCTCAATCTACCGGTTCTAGTTATACCTTTGCAAAGTCTGGCATTCAAAAACCAGCCTTCATACAATCAACCGATGCTTAACAAACAAGCATTTGTCATGAACCTACTATTTGCCACAATATAAAGCTAGACACTATATATAAAACAAAAAGGAAAAGAAAAGAAAATAAATAGTCCCCATGCTCAGGGAGTTTACATCGCCACAGAGGAGCTAACATGTACACATAAATATATAGAATAAATACAAAAGATGTACGTACACTGTGAATACAAGGCAATTAAATATAAGGTAGCTACGTGGAGAAAGGGATCTTAGCAATTGATTATAAACACAATTGAGTTTATATAAGAAGCACTTGAGCTTAATTTTGGAGATTATGAACATGAGGGAGTCTTTAATTTGGGATGAGAAAGGCATGTGCTCAATAAGTACAGAAAGCTTTGTTACTGGAGATGATTTTTTTGAGGGGGCTGGGAAATGGTGTGGAAACAGTAAGTAATGACTATCTCCTAAGACATAGAGACATGGAGAGGTTACAATCTGTGTCCGTGGATGAAACATTCAAACCAAGGAAATAATGTCCTTTGAAGTGTCCCTAACAATGATAATACTAATATTTCACATTTCTATGAGACTCTAAGGTTTATAAATCCCTAGCCTCACAAAAGATTGTGAGGCAGATCAATCACGCATTATTATGTCTGTTTTATAGATGAGGGAACTGAAAGTCTGAGGGACAAAGGGAATTGTCCAATTGTCCAAGTTGGGATTTGAACCTGTGTTCCTTGACTCTTGGTTTAACCTTCTATTATGTCCTACTGCTTCCTAAGTCCCACCTTGGGACTTAGAAGTTGGACCTACTGTTGTTGAGGATGCTTTTCAATAGCTTCACCCATGCCTGATGTCTCTGGCTTAAGAATCTAACAGCTCTTAGAATTGCTGAATCTTAGAATTTGAAGCAATTTCTTTTTCAGTGAAGTCAATGGTATCATTATCTTTCCATCAACCAACAAATAAGTACCCAGGATCAAGCTGAGTGGGTGCTGTGGAGAACACAAAAATAAATAAATTCATGCCCTCTAACATACACTCTGACTTAGGAAATGAAATTTCTAATCAGTCAATCAACCAACCATGAAGTACCTGTACATACTATGTTGTTGTTCAGTTGTGTCCAACTCTTCATGACCCCATTTGAGGTTTTCTTGGCAAAAATCCTGGAGTGGTTTGCTATTTCCTTCTCATTTGACAGATGAGGAAACTGAGACAAACATGATTAAGTGACTTGCCCAGAGTCACACAGCTAGTGAGTATCTGAGGCAATATTTGAAATCATGAAGATGAGGCTTCCAGTCTCCAGGCCTAGCACTGTATCCACTGTGCCACCTAGCTGCCCGAGGTACCACGTACCTTTCCAAGTTGAAGGGATGCAAATACAAAAAATAAAGCAATTACTTCTCTCAAGTAGTTTACGATCCATTGAGTGATACATCTTCTACAGGGAAGACAGATCTATATGTGACCAAATAATTAGCAAATTCAATACTTCAAGGATGCCATTTCTCCTCTATTGAGAAAGAACTTCTACTAAATCAGGCATTTTTAACTTTTTTGTGTGTGTCCTTGGAAGTCTGGTGAAGCCCATAGACCCTTCTCAGAAATACATTTTTAAATAATTGAAGGAAATTCTAAATTTTAGCTAGAAGTTAGTAAACACGATGTAATTTTTTTCCCATTCAAGTTTGTGAGTCCCCCTAAATCATGGACCACAGGTTAAGGACTCATTTAATTAAATTAGAGAGGGATTGCAGTTTTCCTGAGTTATAGAAATAGAAAGATCTGTGACTTCATTTATGGGAACATTGTCTCTACTGATGCAGACCCCAGCCCCTCTTTGTCTTTGTAGATCAGAGGATTGTGTATTTAGAACTAGAGGGGAACTTGGGGCCATTGTGTCCCATCATTTTACAGATAAGAAAACAGGCTGAAAACAGTTAAGTGACTTATTCTAGGTCATATACATCCAAAGTGTCTGAAACAGGTTGTGAACTCAGGTGTTGCAGACTCCAAGCCCAGCTCCCTATCAACTACAAAATCCTAACTTCCATAGTCTCCATGAGTTGCTAGCTAGACAATAGTTCATTTGAAAAATTTATTGAGTTTTAGTGGATGACAAGATCAGTATCAGTCAGACAAAAAAGCTCATGCCGTCTTAGGTTTGAAACTAGATGGCCTCTGACGGACCCAGAGAACTCAAAGATTCAATAATACTATGATCCTTTAGGCAATGGGGAACCATTATAGATTCTTAACCAAGTCAGCAACATGATGAAATCATTGTTCTGGAAAAATTAATCTGGTAGGTTTGTGCCTAAGTAAATGACTCCCCAAAGGCAATTTCTTTCTCCAGGTAGAAATTTGAAACATAGGCACAATCTAGGAAGAGAGTGAATAGAGAAGATTGTTTTCACAGAGCCACATGATTTCAGAATTGAAGGGAACTCAAAAATAATCTTGTCGGACCTATAACTGAGGGGGAATTCCTGCTATCATAATTCAATAAGTGCACATTAAGCCGTTAAATTGGGACTCCATATTCCTGAGGTCAAATTCAGCTTCAGACATTTACTAGCTGTGTGGCCCTGGGCAAGTCATTTAACCCTATTGGCCTTAGTTTCCTCATCTGTCAAATGAACTAGAAAAGGAAATGGCAAACCACTCAAAGAAAACCCCAAATGGGGTCACAAAAGTCAGATACGAAGGAAATGACTGAACAACATCAAAGTCTTTAAGTGATGACTTTCCACCAGGTACTGCAGTCCACTTCTGTACAGTGAAAATTGTTCGGAAAATTTGGTGTTTGTTACTGTTGGTTTGTTTCCTCTGATATCTATATCTATGAGTCTTTTATTCATCACCTCGAGTTCTTTTCTTTTGGAATCAATCAGAAGAAATCTAATCTCTCTTTCATATGCAACCCTCCAAACACTTAAAAAAATTCTATCTCATCTGAGTCTTTACTTCATAAGCCTATCCGCTCCTAATTCCTTACAATGATCTTCACTTTACTAGTTTTTAATTCTTCACCATCTTGGTCTCTCTCATCTAGATATAATTCGGTATCCTAGCTAAAATTTTACACCTAGAACTGAATATCACGCTTTTAAATGCGTTCCGACCTAAGTGCTATCCCCTCCTTTGTCCTGGATGCTATTCCTTTCTCAGTGTCACCTCACATCCTATTTGCCTTTTTGTTCCCCTTGGCTACCGTGTTGACTCATATTGACTTGTAGTCTGCTAAAACCATGTTGTTATTGTTTCACAAAAAACACTGTCCAATCCCAATCCCTATGCAATTGATTTGGGGGTTATAGAAATAGCTATAACATTCTTGAGCAAGAACTGCAATTCCAACCCAGGATTCCTGGTACCTAGCATCTTAATGAAGCCGAGAAAGAATTTACCATCCTTTTTTGGAAAATTACAGTCAGTGAGCCATGAGGGTCACCTCACTAGATAACCCCTGGTTTTAAAAGATTATTTAAAAGTATCCCCAAGGATCCAAGTGTAATTTTGTTCAACCTTTATTTAAAAATCCACCTCTACTACTACCAATTTTTACTGGTCCCTTAGGTGATAATTTAAGACAGATTTCTCTGTAATGGTTTTATAACAATTTAAGTCTCAGGCTCATTCATCTCATTTTATTTCCCACATCTGTAAAAAGGAGTCTGAGATTAGATTGCCAGGGAAAAGAGAGGAAATCAGGTAAGTGGCAGGAAGAAAAAGATCCCCTCTAAGATTCTCTCTTTCCTTCTAGCCTGATGAAATCCATGGAGCTACTGGTTATAGTCTACCTCCTGGGAAAGGTTCGAAGGATGTAGAAATGATGGATCTTTGATCAATTCAACTCCTTAAACCTTAGTTTCTTTCTTTTTCTGGTACCCTTCGCATACAATTTAATTTAATAAGTTCATAGGTGGATATCAATTTAGTTCTAGGCAGTCTAATTTATCAAGTAGAACTCAATCCTCCCTCCTCCACACCACATTTTACAGTTGGGAAACTGAGGCCCAGAGACAAAGTTGATTTGACCAAGGTCACTTACTAAGTTAGACACAGCAATAAAATTACAATTCAAGTTTCTTGACTCCAAGTTCAATACACTTATATAAGAATATGAAATTTGACAAGAATTTATTGATTCTGTTTTTAATTCAAATCGACAAACATTTATTAAGCATCTACCATATGCAAGGCCTTGTTCGAGACACTGATAGATGTGCACAGCAAGTTATATGTCAATAAACACAGAATTATACCCTCCCTCCCCAACACACACACCTAACAACAAATTTAAAGAAATACACACATATGGGAGCACAGAATCAGAGGCTATTAGGTTTAGAAAAGATCTAAGAATAAAGACTGTTTCAGCTGGGAAGGTACTTAGAACTTGGAATTCCGGAGAGAAAAGAGATGTTAGAAACACAGAATATTAGAACATAGCACACGAAACATTAGAGCTGAAGAGACTTTAGAATACAGACTGTTAACACTGAAAAGGTAGAGTTCATTTAATCTAAATCCTTCTTTTTATAGATGAAGAAGCCGTCTCAAAAGGATTTCTCTAGGCCTTGAATATGGGAGTCAACATTTATATTTATGACTTGTAAATCTCTGAATATATTCAATTCTCCGGAAATAAGTTGGGAATGGGAAAGGGGGCTAGAATATCAAATTCTGAGATTCTTAGGACTAAGCAAAATATGGAGATCAATCCTGGATCTGCTGAGCCTTATGTAACTTCAAGCAAGTCACCTAATCTCACCAGGCCTCCATATCTTCTTTTGTAAAACCGACAATTGAACTAGAAGACAACTGAGGTATCTTTTAATTCTAAATTTGTGCCCCTATACAATCCTCTATATAGGAGTGTCTAATATGAGACTTCATTTAGTCAAACCTTTGCCTGAAAGAGAAATCCATTCTATTGTCGACAAGTGGTCATGATGGTTTCTCTTAAATTCCTCCATTAATAGGAAATGTGTTATTTCTAGAGGCATGCTGGTAAATGTTTAACAACCAGATCTCAAAAAAAATCTTTAAAATAGTATGCCCATCCACTTCTAAATGCAACCTATGTTACTAGCATTCTCTAAAGTCTAGAAATTAATAGAATAATAAATAAATGAAAGGCCTGAGCTTACTGATATCTGAGGTATAAATGTTCATACTGTAAATTTAGCATTGGGCTCTCAGCAAACCAGTTAGAGATGGCTCCAGCCAACACACCCCTAGTTACTTCCCAAAAGAAGTACTTTAGGGAATTATTAAATGAATGTAACCTTTGTCTTCAAGCCCATTTGCATGGGACTCTCTCCTTATCGGTGGAGATGAAGGCCCTGTCCTATGTGAAAGGCAGGACAGAGTTAGAGAGAGCTTCAATATTTTCTTTGCGTTATAGATCATGCACTTCATGGGGATAGGGGTTATTTTTTTTCATCCATGTATCCCCAGTACCTAGCACAGAGTATACCCCAAAGTAAGCCCCTGACAATTGCTTGTTGAGCTCAATGTAATTGGCAGCTTCCCTCCAGACTGCTTAGAGTTAGGTCAATAGGCCCTTTTGTTTACTCCTTCCAAAATTCTTTCAGAAGGATGGCTTCTGTTCTTGCTCTTTGAAGGCTCTAAAATTAGCTGATTAATTATTCAGCAGCTCTGGAGAGATGAAGCTCAAATCTCCTCGCACTACCCCTCTACTAACTAACATGACACCCTGGTCCTAGTCCATGGCCTCCGTCCTGTACTCTTGTCCAGATTCCAACTACTCTGCACCCAATCCAGGTGAAAGTGTTCACAGATAAATCTTCTGTGACACAGTGTATCAAAAACATCTCCAAAGTCTAGGTGAATTATGCCCCATTCCTACAGTTTTGTCTACTAATTTTTTAATGTACATTAAAAATTCACAAAGATTTGTGAAGCATATTATTCCTTTCATGAATCCATCTACCTCAAAATTATTTTTCAGCCTTATTTTCTCCCTACATTATAACAATTTCTGAGGTGGCTCTTGGCAGCTGATGTATACCTGCAAAGTTAAGGTGGTTGCAAGATTCAGATATTCTATCTTTTAGAGGCCCTTACACCTCTATCATTTTATATTCCAAGGTCTCTTACATAAGGGAATTAGCTACATCCTAGTCACAGAATCACAATCGCTAGAAGTTGATAGCACTTTCAGTTTGCTCATAATAATTTGAGGTTTGCAAGGTGTTTAATAGATATTAACTCATATTGTCCTCACAATAGCCCTGGGAAGTAGTCACTCTTATTATCCCCATTTTTCAGATGAGAAAACTGAGGCAGACTTAAGTGACATGTTTAGGGTTATGTCAGAGGCAGCATTTGAACTCAGAGCTTCTTGAATTCAGCTCCCTATCCATTGTGTCACCCAAATGACTGATAGTGATCCTCCTGTGACATTCTTATTAACTGGCCACTTGACCTTTGTTTGAAGTCCTCCCATGACAGGGAATCTGTGTCTTCCATAACAGTCTGCATTTAGACAGCTCTTATTGACTAGCAGAATTTAATTAAAAAAATCTTTACTAAATACTTGATTATGCAGAAGACAATGCGTATTAGGCTTTCTGTATTATATACTACTCTGTCTCATTTTCTACAACCCAGCAAAGCTGTCCAACTTGCTGTTTTCTCACATATGTGGGTAGCACAGTGGGTGGAGTGGTGGACATGGTGTCAAGACCTGAGCTCCAATTTGTCCTCAGACACATACTAGCTGAGTGACCCTGGGGAAGTCGTTTAACCCGTGTCAGTTTTTTCAGCTCTAAAATAAGAATCACAAGAGCACCTACTTCTCAACATTAGTGTGAGTACCAAATGAGATTTTACACACACACAAACACACACACACACACACACATACATGCACACACACACACCTGTGTGTGTATTATGCATATATACATTCACATATATGTGCATGTAGATATCTCTCTCTGTACAGTGCCTAACACAAAGTAAGAACTTAATAATTATGTCTTCTTCCTTCCCCTTTTATTTTGACCAGTCTAGGCCTCCATGTTTGGAGTAAATCCCTCTTCACCTCTGCCTCTTAGGACCCCACTTCTTCAGAGTTTAGCTCAAGAGCAGAAGATCTTTATCGTCTTGCCCCCTGCCCCACCACTCCCTCTATCTCCTAACACACCATAACAATAATACTAATTATGATAATAACAATTATCTTGTATTTACATTGTCTAGAATATGTAGAGAGGGAGCATGGTACAGTGGATAGAGAGATAAACTTGAACCCGGGACAAGCAGGGTTCAAGCCCCTACTCTGGCATATACCGGAGGTGGGACCCAAGGCACTTAGACTGAGTTAAACAACTTTCTAAGAAGGTAAGTTGCAAAGAAACTGCGTTGGTAGAGGGAATTCCCATACATGGAAGTTCCCTGTATCAAATAAATGGTGGATCTAATCCCTGTCCCTATCCTTGAACCAGACTATAGACTATCAAAGTAAAGATGATCTCTCAGCAAAGAATATTAGAGTTGGAAGGAACCTTAGAAGTCATGGAGTGAGCACAGTGGGTAGAGTGCTAGACATGGAGTGAAGAAGAGCAAAGTTCAAATACTGTCTCAGACACCAACTAGCTTTGTGACCCTAAGCAAGTCACTTCCCCTAGGCCTGCCTCAGTTTCCTTATCTGTTAAATTGGATTAAGAATCGTACTTACCTCTCAGAGATGATGTGATGATAAAATGAGAGATAGTGTTTGAGTGCTTTGTTAATCTTAATTTACTCTATAAATGCTAGTTATTAGTGATAGTATTGTGGTATAATCCGACCTCTTCACTTTTGAGAGAGGTGTGAAGGCTCAGAGTTGAAGGTCACTTGTTTAGTCAGTGGCAGATCTGGGATTAAAATCTAGGTTTCTTCCTCCTTCTTGGTCACTCTCTCCACCGCTGGCCATGATCATGTTGAAAGGTGGCTCAGGAAGGCCACAGCTAAAGGCTAAGAACATACTGGGCAGGGCTGGAAGTCCCTGTTACTGGGTCATTTTCTTTGATGTGGGGAGTTGTACTCAGTCAAGAACTGAAGCCCACTGACATCACAAGGCTTGGTTCTTTTGAATAGACTGATGTATCTATTTCAGAATATAAATTCACAGAACTGGAAATTTGGCAGAGCTTTGGGGGCTGGGGCTGTAGAGGTCATCCAGGTCCAATAAGGGCAAGCTTCCTCAGATTTTATGTCCAGGTGTGTCCTGATGTCCAGATATGGTACATTTTTAGTCTTTCTAACATTAGCTTCGTTTGTTTTTTTGGGTCCCATTATTACCCATTTATTCTTTGGCTTATTTATCAACTTATTTTCTTTGTTCTCTGCTCATATTTATCATAGAAAGGCCCCCACGCATTTCCAGACGCATTAAGTTATTAACTCCATCCATTTCTTTTCTGTCTTTACCTAAGCTAGTATTACTTCATCTCTTCCTTGCCATGAAAATGGACTCGCCTGAAACCCAACCTCTGTGGCTCCAATCTTCCCTTCCTGCCAGCCTAGAGCTTTTATTTTGGGCCTAATTACAAGCATAATGAAGTTGTGGCAATAATTTTCCCAGGTTTTCCTTTTGATGTTTCCAGTCATAACCCCTCTGGACACCATGTCGAATGCATTTCTTACTTTGATGCTTGAAGAAAATATTAAATGAAGAAGCGTCTGAACAGGCTCTCCACAGACAAATATGTTCCCTTGCTCATTTCCTTCACTTCATGTAGTACATCGCTGCCTTCTTCCTCTGCTTCTCTCAGGCAGCAGGATGGTATAAAGGGATCTCTGGCTGATCCTGGCATGTGACATCGGACCTGCCACCTCTCTGCCTTTGCCTCAAGATCTGCAATGCAGTGCCTGTCTCCCCCTTCTTTGTGGAATCTCTGGCTTCATTCAAAGCCCAACAGAAGCCCTATGATCTGCATGTTCTTCCCTGACCCCTACCCCTGCAGCTGCTCTCACTCTGTCTCTCTGTCTTGTTGTCTCTTTCTCTCTGTCTCTATCTCTTTATCTCTGTCGCTCTCTGTCTCTTCGTTTCTGTCTCTTTGTCTCTTTTTGTCTGTTTCTGTCTCTCTTTGTCTGTCTGGGTCTCTCTCTCTGTCTGTCTGTCTCTGTCTGTCTGTCTCTGTCTCTGTTTCTCTCTGTCTCTATGTTTCTTTGTCTCTCTGTGTCTCTCTCCGTGTTTCTGTATCTCCCAGTCTCTCTGTCTATCTCTATCAAACTTTTTATGTCTGTTTCTGTGTCTCTCTGTCTGTCTGTTTCTGTCTCTGTATCTCTGTCGCTGTTTCTCTGTCTCTGTCTCTCTCATTCTTTCTCTGCCTCTATTTCTGTCTCCATTTCTATCTGCCTGTCTTTTTCTCCATTTCTCTCTCTCTCTCTCTCTCTGTCTCTCTCTCTCTCTCTCTCTCTCTCTCTCTCTCTCTCTCTCTCTCTCTCTCTCTCTCTCTCTCTCTTCTCTCCCTACCATGTAACCATGTACATGTTAAATTCCCCTCATCTTGATAGCATATAAGTTCCCTGAGGGAATGCCATTTTGCTTTTTATCCCTGGTGCCTAGAACAATGCCATGCTTATGGTCAATAAACGTTTGTTGTTGGAGTGAATTGTATTGAATCAAAACCATTTTTTAAAATTATTAATTCCATCTAATGACTGCCCCTCACAAAGCACTCCTCTGATGCCTCATGATGATGGGGATTTCTGTGTTCTTGAAGACTAGGTCCCATCCACTTGGAAATACTTGAAGTAGGGTCCCAGTCTCCCTAAGGTGTGCATAATTAGATAAGGGTATTTCTCTCTATGTATATCTGTTTTGGAGCTAAATGGCTGGAGTTTCGTCATCATGGGAGTGGCCACCATGTTTAGTGGGGGAGTTTAGAGAGGAAAGGGACTGGGAGGCCACAATACCTCAGCAAACCTGACAACTAAGTACAAAGAATACCACCACTGATGGAATCACACTTTCAAATATTAAAATATGTTGAAACTAATCTTAACGGCAACAGCAATATGGTATAATGAGCCTTGGATTGGGAGTCAAAGAACCTGCATTCTAATATTTCCTCTGCCACTTGAGAGCTGTGTGACTTTGACCAATTCACTTCCCTCTCTGGGCATTAATTTCCTCATATGTAAAATGAGGAGGTTGGATTAGAAAACGTCTAGAATTAAAGCTTTTCCAACTTTCAGTCTACTGTCTACTCAAATTCCTCATATCCTGGCTTCAAACTTCCATGTTCCAATATTCTTCAGACACTGACTGATCATACACTCTCTGCTTCTAAATTAGATTGAAATCCAGGCTATAATCCCAGCACTGGACCTGCCTTTTGGAAGATTCTGTAAACATAAAAAGCTTATGGGAAGACACGGACTCACCTACTGTTGGTAGTGAGGTAACTTAATGAAGTTGTTAGCTAGTTATTCAATTTGCATTTCATATTGGGGCTCTGGGACATTAAGTTGGAAAATATGCATGTTCATGACCCAAATGACTCCCAACTTTTTTTACTTGCCCACTTTGAGTTTGAAAAATTGGCATGAAAATTGTTTTCTGACACATCTTTTGAACCTTTAAATTATGTATCTATGACTAATAGCAATGTCTCAGGATGTTCCCAGTGAGGGGAAGTCTACTTTCAAAATCTGTCCTATGTTTTAAAATTCTATTTCCCAAGTCATTGTCTCTCTGGCCACTGAGGCCTATCCAAATCTGATCCTGGAAAAATCAGTCTCCTCCAAAGAGACACTCTTGATGCCTTGTTTTTTTTTTGGGGGGGGGGCTGTTCTTAAGGAAATCCATGATCTTGCTGGACAAAAAAGACGCACACACAGAACATTCTGAAAACATGCTATGATAGTTCCCAAAGGACATAGGACCTAAGGCATGAGTAGAATTTAAATGATTTGGACAGGGAAGGGAATATACATTTATTTAGCATCTGATATATGCAAGGCTGGACAGCTAAGTGGCACAGTGGATAGAGCACCGAGCCTGGAGTCAGGAAGACCTGAGTTCAAATCCAACTGAGACACTAATTGTGTGACCCTGGGCAAGTCACTTAACCTTGTTGGCTTCAATTTTTTCATCTGTAAAATGAGCCAGAGAAGAAAATGGCAAACCATTCTGGTATCTCTGCCAAGAAGACACCAAATAGGGTCCTGAAGAGCTGGGCAAGTAAATAATGCACCAGGCTAAGAACTTTTTGCAAAAATATCATTTGTTCCTCAACATAACCTTGCTTCTGTTATCCCCATTTTACAGTTGAGAAAACTAAGGCAAGCAGAGGTTATGTGACTTGCCCAGGGTCACACAACTAGTAAGTGTCTGAGGCCAGATTTGAACTCAGAAAGAAGAGTTTTCCTGACTCCTGGCCTGGCATTCTACCTACTGAGCCATCTATCTGCCCTGGAGTCAAGAGGATCCAGGTTCAAATCTGATCTCAGATACTTACTAGTTGTGCGATCCTAGGCAAGTCGCTTAACCCTGTTTACCTTAATCCACTGGAGAAAAAAATGGCAAACCATTCCAGTACTATTGCCAAGAAAACCCCATGGATGGTATTGGCATGCTGTGGTCTGTGGGGTCATGAAGAGTTGAACATGGCTAAACGACTGAACAACAGAAACTTTCTGACTCCAGGACTAGGGCTCCATCCACTACGCCTCCACCTGCCTCTAACATGTGAATGAGGAAAGAATTCTTTCAGACCTGAAGGCAAGAAGTGGTCTGGCCTTGGGGCTAGAAGATAACTTGTTGGACAAGTGACAGTATCTATTCCTTCTGTGGATGAGTTAGACTAGATAGGCTCTGAGGTTCTTTTTGGCTTTTGAATTCTATGATTTGATGACTGTAGATGCTGAGACCAGACAGGCTAGATTAGAACTAATGTTTTTGGGAGCAGAAGGAGAGAAATATCTGGAAACAGGTTAGTGTCAGATCAAGTTTTTAAGGAAGTACATTACATGATTTAGCTACCCCTTCTCTCCCAAGATACCCTGAAAGCTATATAGAAACAGTGTGGTTCAGTGGAAAGAATACTGGTTTATTAATTAAGACATGTGGATTCTAATTCCCACTCAAGCACTAAGGTGCTGGACTTCAGTTTTCTTTCACATAAAAAGACCCATGATTTTCATCAAGCATAGACGTCCCCTACTAATCAAGTCAAAACCTGTAAGTACCTTAAGGAACCAGTCTCCAACCCAGATATCCCACTGCTAGGAATAAAGCCCGAGGAGATCCACAACAGAGAGAGATACTTCCTATCAAACAAAATAGTCATCATTTTTTCACAGTGAAGCAGTGAAACAAAGTAGATAACCAACAACTGAGGAATGACTAAACAAGGTGGAGTAAAAGAAAGCAATAGAATATTGTGATTCTGTAACAAACAATGAGTATGATCGGTTCTGGGAAGACTTCTAAGAATTAATGTGAAGTAAAGTGAGCAGAATCAAGAAAATATACAAGGCACCTGTAGCAATGCAAATGAGGCAAAAGAAACAAGAACAGCAATAGAACAAAATGCTGTATAATTTTAATGACCATGCTTAGCCCCAAAGAATAGAACAGAAAATGATCCTTTAAACTGTGGAGAAGTAGAAAAACTATGTGGACTGAAAAGGGCAGATGCTGTCAGACTCAATTTCTGCACTGGTTATCTTTGCTGAACTACTTTCATTCTATTAATTAATTAATTAAATCTATTAATCAATTAATTATCTATCTATTTATTTATTTATTTTTATAAGGGATGACTCTTTGGGGAAGGAAAAAGAAAGGGATATATTTTGAAATGGAGGTAATTTGAAAATAAATGTGTATACACATATGAATATAAATATATGTATGTATAAGTGTATGCATGCATGTATCTCTCTCTACATATATATATATATATATCCATCCATATATCATCCATATATATACATATATATGTATATACATATCCATACATATATACACATACCTATACATAAATGCATATATAAAATTTAGAAAATTGCCTTAATAAGCTATTCTGGTTATAAAAGTTTCTCATGTGGTAACCTCAGCAATTCATGGAGACAATTTAATAAAGTTTGTATGTGCTTTCTCTCTTTATCACTGAGGAGGGAGTTCCCTCACCTGATGAAATCATAGCTCTTAAGTATTAACATAAATAAATTTTGTTTTGTTTTCTTTAGCTCAACACTTCTGCCCATCAGGGTCTTTTTGGATCCCAATCCCAGCATTAAAGCCATCTGTCACCATTTCTTGTATTATACATGTTATTCATGTCCCCATTGACAGGAGTGAAAAAAATGTGGAATAGAAAAGGGACAAGGGAACAAAACCCCCTGAAGTGTCCATAGAGATAAGTGAAGCATCTGAAGAAATATAAGCAAAATTAAAGAGAATATATAAATGAAATGAATCAACAAAGTAAAATTCTTGAATTAATCAAAATGAATTTTTTAAAGGCACAAAAACTCAAGAAAAGGAAACAGCAATATCCTAACTGAGTGACAAGACAGACCCTATCCCCTAACCTCCCTCAGCTGAGGTCAGATATTGCTGTCATCCGGTAATACACTGAATATCAGTGGGGTGTAACAAATAGACTGGGTCAGATATGAAGTTTGTCATGACCAGTATATATATATATATATATGTGTGTGTGTGTGTGTGTGTGTGTGTGTGTGTGTGTGTGTGTGTTGTTAATGCTGACTACTTGATTACATTGCTTGTGTCGATGCAAAGAAAATCAACCAACTAGAACCAATTAGAATCTGCTTGTTTGTAAATGGGATCACTTTATGTTTCTTTCAAAATATAGGTCTTAGAAACTCAAGCTGATTTGAAATTGTGGTGGCCTTTTCTGGTACCATAGGGGTCTATAATAGTAGGAGATATATATCTCTATATGTGGATATAGATAGATATGTAAATATCCTACTATACAGACACATATGTGCATATATCCTACTATACAGACATGTATCTATATTTATCTATATCTTTATCTATCTCCTATACCTGTGATCATCCGCCCATTCCACCAGGGGATATCTTCACATGCTTGGAGTAGAACACCCCCTAACTCACCAACTTGTTTGAAACTCCTTGGTTACCCTGGACCTGGTTTAACCTGTCTGCTGAAATGGTTTACTGGGGTATGGCCGCTGCACATGCTACAGCTTGTTGGAGCCACAGGTGAGAGTTAGGTAGAACAGGTGGACACCAAAGGTGGGAAGCAGACCAGAAAAGGGCTAGGTAGCCTTCATACAAGAGGTACTAGTCTTCTCTGAACATATCCTACACCCCAAATAAAGATATAGGATATAGATATGGATAGATATAGATACATGTCTGTATAGTAGGATATATACAAACATATATCTGTATAGTAGGATATTTACATCTATATCTATGCATCTCCAGACCACTATGGTACAAGAAGAAGTCACCATTCACATGGTGATCAGAAGAAGTGATACAATGACCCTCTCAAGGTCTCTCTTAAGAACTTTGGAATTGATTGTGTGACATGGGAGACACTGGCACAGGACCGCTCAGTATGGCATGCCCACATCAGAGAAGGTGCTATGCTCTTTGAGCAAAGCAGAATTGAAACAGCTCAAAGGAAACGCAGGATGTACAAATTTGGAGAATCCACTCCAAATGTTCACATGGCCTATTTGTGCCCAACCTGTGGTAGAGCACTCCTGAGCTCATATTGGTCTGATCAATCATAGCTGGACACACTGAAACTTGACTCTAGCATCATGATGTCATTTTGGTCCTCTTTAAGAACAAAAGACAACAACCAACCAACCAACCAATCATATTTCTATCTACTCTACATACATCTATCTCCTATATATCCTACTATATATACATATTCATATGTGTGTATGTGTATGTATAAATACACCCTGTATAGACATATGTGTGTATATATATCCTACTATACATACATATGTGTGTATATATACATATATCTCTTTATACATCCACATATCTGTATATATAATATATGCATATATATGTATATATATGTATGTGTGTATAGATTGATATAGATACAGATATATACCCCTACAAGGAGTTTCAAGCAAAGCACTGGGGGTGAGTGTGTGTGTTTGTGTGTGTGTGTGTGTGTGTGTGTGTGTATGTGTGTGTGTGTGATTAATCTAGAGCCTATTAGCAATGAACAGTTGTATAGCGGAAGCAGTGTAAATATATTATCAAAGAAAACTTCATTTTTCATTACTATCTCCTTCACAGAATCAGTATATACCAAACATATTTTTTTGTGTTTTGGTAGTAGCATGACTAGATTCCTCTGATAAATTTTTCTGAAATGAACGAATCTGGTACAAGGATGAACAACGTACAAGGTGAGGACAGCCTTTGTCCTTCTCAGCTGAGTCATACCTGATCTTGAGCTCCATGGGCTTAGTTTTTAAGACTATGAGGTTGTCTCCATGTTCTAGTGGGACATTGAGAGTCGTACTTTAATTTTGTCATTTCTAAAATGAAGTGGAATCTGATTACCCTTAAAATCTTTTATCATTCTGTGAATTTGTGTCTATTTGAAATGAGAACCTATTGGTTCAAATATGGGGGGGGACAACCCTGAAAATTCAACATTATCAAAAATAAAATAATTTTCACTATTGGTGTTCTTCATTACCTATCCTCTGGCCATTACCTTAAGGCATGAACACAAGTAGATTTAGGTCAAGGCAACTAGGGATGGTCTCTAGAGCACTGAAATTTTGAGGGAGCATTGATAGTACTTTCAGGCCTTCACCCCCATTGAATGTGAGCTTCTTCTCAGCCCAGCCTGGTCCTGCCCTCTCCTGCTCCTCCAGTGCCCCTCCTAGCAGCAACATCACTGAATGGTTAGGGTCTTCTCTGTTCCCCTTGCTGTTCCTTGCACCAACTTCCATCTCCCAACTTTCTCTTTTCATTTGCTGTCCCCATGCCTGGAATTCTCTTCCTCCTGATATCTACCTCCTGACTTTTCTGGTTTCCTGAAAGTCTCAGCTAAAGTTACAACTTCTGCTAGAAAACATTTCTGGTCTTCAGTGTCTCCTCTTGGAGACTCCTTGGGTTTACTCTTTATATCATAACATGAGAATGTTTATACAATGGTATCCATTTAGTCTCCCATATTAGAATGTGAGAGTAGGATCAGTGCTTGTGCCTTTCTTTGTACCCTCAGTGCTTAACACAGAGCATGGCACATAATAAGTCCTAAAAAAAAGAAAGAAATTTGTTCATTTGACTTTATGACTGTCTAAATCTCCATTTGGCTAAGGGAATATTTTGTTCCAGAAATTTCTAGTTACATTTTCAGATGTTATGTAAAAGGCATTATTACAATTGTGTTTAAGTCTAAGCTCAGACTATATCTAATAGCATTACAACACTAGAAAACTCACACAGGAGAATTAAAATCATTAGAATCTTTTCCACAGTTCTATCAGTGTGGGATGAGGCAGCTAGGTGGTACAGTAGATAGAGAGCCAGGCCTAGAGGCAGGAAAACGCATCTTCCAGAGCTGAAGTCTGGTCTCAAACACTTACTAGCTATGTGACCCTGGGCAAGTCATTTACCCCTGCTTGCCTCAATTTCCTTATCTCTAAAATGAGCTAGAGAAGGAAATGGCAAACCATTCCAATATCTTTGCCAAGAAAACCCCAAATAGTCAGACATGACTGAAAAAGACTGAATAACAACATCAAAATTGGTGTTAGAAGACAACATTTATATGAGACTGTATTACCCTTATTTGAGGTTAAGGGTAGCCTTGCACCAGGTTCAGAATAATTTTTATGTGTTAGGTATTTGGCCTTTATGTCAAAGTACCATTTCTCTTATGGAGAAGGCTGACACATATCAGCTATTACTAGCAATTAACTGACCTGGAGGGAGTGAAAACACCAGAGAGGTAAAGACATATCTAATCAGAAATGGAAAAGGGTAACCTAAATGTATGGTGGATGAAAACCAAGTAGTTCACCAGTGTGAACATATCCAGGGGGCAATGCAAAAGCCATGAGCTCAATTTGGAGCAATGGTCCAAACTGGAATGATCTGAAGGATGGAATAAGAGGGGACTTGATTTGCTGTCAAAGGTTATTGACATAAAATAACAAATCAGTAAGTAATGACCTCATTCAAAATCCTCCCCTGCAAGCTGACCTTTTATAGAGGAGAATGACGAGACCTCTCCTCATCCTCTTCCTGTAGATGATCATTTCTCTGAGATTAAACAAGTCTGCCAGTTTCATAGAGTTGTTATTGGGGAAAAGTCTTTTTTTTAATATTTAAATTATTTATTTTCAGTTTTCAAAATTCACTTCCATAAGTTTTAAATTTTCTCCCCCTCCCTCCCCACCAAGACAGCATGCAATCCAACATGGGCTCTACACATACATTCCTATTAAACACAGTTTCATATTAGTCATGTTGCATTAGAAGAATTATAATGAATGGGAGAAACCATGCGAAAGAAAACAAAACAAAAGCGAAAAGAGTCTGCTTCACTCTGCATTCTGACTCCATAGTTCTTTCTCTGGATGTGGATGGCATTTTCCATCAGGAGTCCTTTGGAAAAGTTTTAGGTCCTTGCATTGCTGAGAAGGGCTAAGTCTATCAAAATCAGTCCTCGCACACTGTGGCTGTCACTGTGTACAATGTTCTCCCGGTTCTGCTCACTTCATGCAGCACCAGTGTGAAAAGTCTTAAGTGGGGGAGAAGTTAGTACCATAACACTGAGAATTGGTTGGTATATTAACGATATATAAGTCCAATCCCCTTACTCTCAGAAAGGTAAACAGAAGTTCAAAAAGGAACAAAAAGGACTTGACCAGGGTCGCACACTTAGTAAGTAGCAGATATAAGACTAGAATGAAAATTTTCACTGTGATTCCCATGGTCTTTCCATTACACCATGTACTTCTTCATCCTTAAAAGGATGGCCTTTATCTACTCTGTCAAAGCTTGTTTTTTTTCTTTCCTTTTCTTTTTTTCCCATGAATATTCTTATTATTCTTTGCAATCTCATGTCCAGTTTCTCCGAGTGAAATAATGGAAGGGAAATGTTCTGATAACTCACAAAATGCCTCACCCAAACTAAACCCTGCTGAGGTAGGGCCATAGATATTAGCTCCAGAGATATGGGATTATCTTACAGGCAAGCGGTCTCAAAATCCACACATAATTTATTATTTATACTTTTCTGAACATTTCATTTTGTTTTTGCTTTTGGCTCTCCTTCATCTTCTAGCCCACTCTCTTCCCTCCCCACTCCCTGACAATAGAGTCCAATTATTAGGTATAGGAAAACTTGGATTTTATGACATAGCTTTTTGAACGGTCAAAATTCCCCCCTGCCTGTTCTTCTTTTCCATACTTTCTGGTGCTATACCATTTAAGATTACTTTGAATCTACTTTATATATTTCCTCAGCATACCAATATGTAAACATAGTTTGCCTCTTACAATGTAAGTTCCTTGAAGGCGGATATTTTTTGCTGATGTATCCTCAGTGTCTAGAAATTAGAAAGCACTTAATACATGCTCATTTTGGATTAAAAGTAAAACAGTCAGATACTAATTGAGCACCTGCTATGCAGGGATGAGGAACGCATGAAGTTTGGATTCAGTCAAAGGGCTGCACTTGAGGACCTAGAGAGCCACATGTGGAGTCGAGGCCATGGGTTGTATGTGAAGCTCCCATATAAGATCCTACAGTGATTATGAAAATGAGTGTCATGTTTTCTGCCCTCATACAGATTAACAATCTAGTTGGAGGGACAAGAATGTACAGACATGCCAAGAACACTAATAGTAAAAGGCTGTATGTGGCAGTGACATTGACCTCTTGGCTGCTTCATGAACAAGACACTCCCTATCTCTGGGTGTCCCCCATTCCTGAAATGCTTTTCCCCCTGCACTCCAACTACTGACCTTCCTGGCTTCTTTAACTCCCATTTAAAAACCTAATTTCTACAGGGAGCTTTTCTCAACCCCTCTTAACTGGAGTGCCCTCCTTGTTCATTATTCCCTATTTATCTTGTACATAGACTGCTTTGTATATGTCTGTTTGCATTTTGTTTCCCCCATTAGGTTGCCCCCATGAGGGCAGGGACTGTCTTTTGCCTCTTTTTATATCCCCAGAACTTAGCAGAGTGCCTAGAATGTAGTAGGTCTTAATGAAAAATTGAATGATTGATAGTGCTGTGGGGTCAGACAAGCATATATACCTTACCTGGTCTAGGAGCCGGAGCCTCCTTTCCCAATAGATACTTTATTTGATTCCAATGAAGCAGAAAGACCACTGGATTTGGACCTGGAGGACTTTGGTTTTAATCTTTGGCCTGCTTCTTATTCATTTTGTGACCTTGGCCAGATCATTAAACTTTATGGGTTCTATTTTACTCATATTGAAATAAGGGTATTGGATTAAATCATTCTTAAGATCTTCATCTGGACTAATGTCCTGTGATCCCATGAGGACCTCCAAGTTTGAGCCTAGAAATAACCAGTGGTTTCTTTTTTTTGTCTTACCCCCTCCCCTCATCCCAAAGATCATACCTTCAATGGTTTACATTGCTATTCAATATTATAGTCAGAAGTGTCAGAAGAGCCAAAGGTGAGACATGGTAGCCAACAAAATGAACCTGATCTAAAGCATCATTTGTCGAAGCCTAATATACAGAGCATGTTGGGGGATAGACAGCATGCTCTTCTGTGGTCAGACTCTATTGGGACTACTGTGTTCAGTCTTAGGTAAATCATGGAAGGGTGGTCAGCATGGTTAGGGAAGTGGAGACCATGCCATGAGTATCTGTGAAAAGATCTGGGGATGTCTACCTTCAAGAAAAGACAGAGTTTGAGTTATTGAGTTTTTTTGAGTTATTGTCCCACCGGAGAGGAAATGCCCCTTTTTCTATCTTGACCCAGATCATTTATTTACTGCTGATCAGAGAAATACAAAGAGGATATGTCCTGAGATTTCAGAGAAGAAAAACCATCCCCAAGGTTGGTGCTGACATAGATAATGATCCCCATAATGACCAATTCTCAAGCCTTATTTAAAACAAATAAAAAATGTCCACTTTTGTTTTGCATTGCCATGGGATTTCTTCATCTCCTGTACCATGATTGCTGTCAATTAGGAGTAGAAAATGTCTTGGGGCAGAGGGCCTTTCTGATTAGCAGAAGAAACTCTGCCTATTAGAACCTTCCTACAAGCAAATAGTTTAGACGTTGATAAAATGTATTCCAGATTTTAGCTACAAGCAGCCTATGGAATGTTTTTGTTCTTCCACACTATATCCTACAATCTTGGGTGTGGTGAATTGAAAAAGTATGGAAAACATTCCACAGATATGTCTGTGGTTTGGCTGGGAGTGTTCTCCACTTTCCCCCTAGGGTATTTTTTTACAGGGTCCAAAAAGCAAACTATTGATAAAAATATAGTCCATAAAGGAGACAGAAGTTTGTAAGGTTCTGTGTCAGCAGGACAAACTTTAAGACAATTTTAGCAATGGGCACAGAAGCCTCTGCTAACAGGAATGAGGAAATTTTCCACTTTGTGCGTGGTTCAACTACAGTCAACAGAGAATTATTTAACCACCTGTTACACGCAGGCCCCTGCACTACACACAGACAGTGGCCTGCACCCAACAGAGCTTAAATATGAATAGAAGGAAGGACAAATCAATGGATCTCTATGGTACAAGGGAGAGGGAAATAGAGATTCTTTAAAAAAGAGAGTTCCTGGCATCAGTCTCTAAGACTGTGGGGAGCGAAGGCCTGCTTTCAGTTTGGGGTGAGGCCAGGTCCTCAGGAAAGCTTTGAAATAGATTGACAGAAAGGGAGAGACTTTGGACAGGCGTGGTTAGAGGAGGTCATTTCAGACATGGAGAAGGATTTGAGCACAGGTATGAATTCAGAAAAGGATATAAAAAATGGAACAGAGAGTAATCCAATTTGACTGAATTGGAGACTATGTGAACGAAGGGTACTGAATAGACCAGTGGCAGAACTCTGTGCTCCCCTCTAGCTGCTGGGAAGATATTTCTTCTTTTAATGAAGATGAAAAGTAAGTGTAGCAGTTTAGCATAAGGAGAAGAGTGCTATACTTTGAATTGAGAACTGAGTTCAAATCGCAGCGTTGACAATGGCTAGCTTTGTGTGAAGAAAGTAACTTAATAATAATACTGTCTCTCACTTTCGTCATCTATAAAATTAGAAAGATAATTGTAGCCCTGCCCAACAGGGATGTTAGAAGGAGGGTGTCATTTTTGCTTTCTTTTTTTTTTAATTTAATTTATTTATTTAACATATTTAGTTTTCAGCATTGGTTTTCACAAGAGTTTGAATTACAAATTTTCTCCCCATTTCTACCCTCCCCCCCCACTCCAAGATGGAATATATTCTGGTTGCACCGTTCCCCAGTCAGCCCTCCCTGCTGTCACCCCACTCCCCTCCCATCCCCTTTTCCCTTCCCCTCTTGTAGGGCAAGCTAAATTTCTACTCCCCATTGCCTGTGTATCTTATTTTCTAGTTGCATGCAAAAAACTTTATTTTTTTGTTTTTGAACATTTGTTTTTAAAAACTTTGAGTTCCAAATTCTCCCCCCTCCTCCCTTCCCACCCACCCTCCCCAAGAAGTCAAGCAATTCAACATAGGCCACATGTGTATCATTATGTATAACCCTTCCACAATGCTCATGTTGTGAAAGACTAACTATATTTTGCTCCTTCCCAACCCATCCCCCTTTATTGAATTTTCTCCCTTGACCGTGTCCCCTTTTGAAAGTGTTTGTTTTTGATTACCTCCACCCCCATCTGCCCTCCCCTCCATCATCCCCCCCTTTTTTATCTTCTTCCCTCTTCTTTCCTGTGGGATAAGATACTCAATTGGGTATGTATGGTATTCTCTCCTCAGGCCCAATCTCATGACAGCAAGGTTCACTCATTCCCCCCTCTCCTGCACTCTCCCCTCCTCCCACAGAACTGCTTCCTCTTGCCACCTTTATGCGAGATAATCCACCCCATTCTGTCTCTCCCTATCTCCTTCTCTCAATATGTTCCTCTCTCATCCCTTAATTTGATTTTATTTCTTTTAGATATCTTCCCTTCATCTTCAACTCACTGTGCTGCTCTCTCTCTCTCTTTCTCTCTCTCTCTCTCTCTCTCTCTCTCTCTCTCTCTCTCTCTCTCTCTCTTTATATATATATATATATATATACACATAGATATATACATACATACACATTCACTTATATATATATACATAAACATATATACATATATGCATATTCCCTTCAGCTACCCTAATACTGAGGTCTCATGAATCATACATGTCATCTTTCCATGTAGGAATGTAAACAAAACAGTTCAACTTTAGTAAGTCCCTTGCAATTTCTTTTTCTTGTTCTTTTTCTTGATTACCTTTTCATGCTTCTCTTGATTCTTGTGTTTGAAAGTTACATTTTCTATTCAGTTTTGCTCTTTTCACTGAGAAAGCTTGAAAGTCCTCTATTTTACTAAAAATCCATATTTTGCCTTGGAGCATGATACTCAGTTTTGCTGGGTAGGTGATTCTTGGTTTTAATCCTAGCTCCATTGACCTCTGGAATATCGTATTCCAAGCCCTGCAATCTCTTAATGTAGAAGCTGCCAGATCTTGGATTATTCTGATTGGGTTTCCACAATACTCAAATTGTTTCTTTCTCGCTGCTTGCAATATTTTCTCCTTGATCTGGGAGCTCTGGAATTTGGCGACAATATTCCTAGGAGATTTCTTTTTGGGATCTATTTGAGGAGGCGATCGATGGATTCTTTCAATTTCTATTTTGCCCTGTGGCTCTAGAATATCAGGGCAGTTCTCCTTGATAATTTCTTGAAAGATGATATCTAGGCTCTTTTTTTGATCATGGCTTTCAGGTAGTCCAATAATTTTTAAATTATTTCTCCTGGATCTATTTTCCAGGTCAGTGGTTTTTCCAATGAGATATTTCACATTGTCTTCCATTTTTTCATTCCTTTGGTTCTGTTTTATGATATCTTGATTTTTCATAAAGTCACTAGCTTCCACTTGCTCCAGCCTAATTTTTAAAGTACTATTTTCTTCAGTGGTCTTTTGGACCTCCTTTCCATTTGGCTAATTCTGCCTTTCAAGGCATTCTTCTCCTCATTGGCTTTTTGGAGCTCTTTTGCCGTTTGAGTTAGTCTATTTTTTAAGGTGTTGTTTTCTTCAGTGTATTTTTCGGTATTTTTTGGGTCTCCTTTAGCAAGTCATTGACTTGTTTTTCATGGTTTTCTCACTTCCTTCTCATTTCTCTTCCCAATTTTTCCTCTACTTCTCTAACTTGCTTTTCCAAATCCTTTTTGAGCTCTTCCATGGCCTGGGACCAGTTCATGTTTTTCTTGGAGGCTTTTGGTGTGGGCCCTTGCACTTTGTTGACTTCTTTAGGCTGTATGTTTTGGTCTTCTTTGTCACCAAAGAAAGAATCCAAAGTCTGAGACTGAATCTGGGTGTGCTTTCGCTGCCTGGCCATATTCCCAACCAACTAACTTGACCCTTGAGTTTTTCAGTGGGGTAGGACTGCTTGTAGACTAAAGAGTTCTATGTTCCTCGTTTGGGGGGGGGGGGGGATGTGGCAGCTCTGCCACACCAGTACTGCTCCTTCCCCAAGAACCCCCAACCCGAACTGGGCTTAGATCTTCAGCAGGCTGTGCACTGCTGCTCTGATCCACCACTTATTTCCTCCCACCAGGTGGGCCTGGGGTGGGAAGCAACAACAGATGAAGCTGCCCCACCTCTGCTGCCCCCAGGGCTGGTAGCTGAACCGTGAACTCCTTCTACTCCTGCAGCTTTTCCCACTAACCTTCTCTGCTGTCTTTGGTGTTTGTGGGTTGACAAGTCTGGTAACTGCCGCAGCTCACTGATTCAGGGCGCTAGGGCCCCCTCTGACCAGCTCCTGGTCTGGTTGGTCCGCGCAGCTCACACTGGGCTTGGCTGGGCTCGGCTCCCCACAGCTCCCCTCTGCTTCCAGCTCCATGTGGGATAGACCTCACCCAGAGACCATCCAGGCTGTCCTGTGCTGGAGCCCTGCTTCCCTCTGCTGTTTCGTGGGTTCTGCCGTTCTAGAATTGGTTCAGAGCCATTTTTTATAGGTTTTTGGAGGGACTCGGCAGGGAGGTCATGCTAGTCCCTGCTATCCAGCTGCCATCTTGTTTTCTTCTTTTAAATTTTGTTTAATCTTTTAAAAAATCTTTTTAGAATTTCAATTTTTTAAAAAATCTCAAAACACTGTAGACATATGTTCTGTTATTAGCTATCGATCAATATTAGGTATCAATTAATTATAAGCATATATTAGGCACTTACTATGTAACAAGCATTTTGCTAGGTGGTAGAAATTTTAAAAAATGGAACAGGTAAATTGAACCCAGATTAAGTTAGATGTCCAAAATTGCACTTTTTGATCTGGGTCCTCATTAGTTATTGATTCTGTCACTGTATGCAACCCCTAGTGAACCTTCTCCCAGTATCGTTCAGCAATTGATCTTCAGCTGAAACTCAAAGTATTTTGTAGGGACACTAAGAGGACTTGCCCAGTGTCATACGCTCTGTATGGATCAGATGTTGATCCTAAATCATCCTGACTCTCAGACTTCAAGGTTATCCTGACTCCTTGCCCTCTATCCTCCACTCATTGCTACCTTTTTATGGGAGGCAATGAAACTTTTGTATGAGAAAGATCATTCTGTCTGTGGGGTAGAGAATAAACAGAAAATAGACTAGAGGCAAGAAGGCCAGTGAGGAGGCTGTTACCATAGGCTAAAAGTGAAGACATGAGGGTCTAAACTATGGTCGCTGTTCAACGAGAATGGAAACGAGAGGATGTGGGAGATTTGGTAGAAGTGGAATCAATAGTGCTTGGCATCTAATGGGTGATGGGGAACTGGGACAGGTTAAGGATAAAGTCCAAGGGGACTCAGCGATTGGAGCATTTGAAAAGCGCAATAGAATGTTACCATTAAAATAGAGAATTTAGGGGGAGAAGCAGGTTTCATCATCGTCTTTAAATGCTATTCATAGACCCATAAAAGTGAATGGTCCAGTACCAGGTGATATAGGGCTTTACAAAACTTACCTGCTAAAATGTGGAGCTCTCAGGGAGACAAAATGAGAAGACCTAGTAGTAATACCTTACAGTCAAAGAGTTCTTACATCTTTCCCAAGTGGTGTTATATCTATTTATCTTGTGGATTAGACAGAGGTTCAATGCCATAGATTTCTTCCCTCTTCTTGACATTGCCCTATTCTGAGTGTGCAGATAATCTATTTTCAACATTGCAAAAGCAAAACCAAAGATTTTGAATGCAGGGAGGGATCATAGTGCAAAAAGTTTAATTTCATAAAGGAATAAAGGGAGGTCTGGAGAGAGAAAGGAATTTGTCCAAAATCACACTGCTATGCTGGAAATTTCTCAAATAATCTGGGTTCCAAGCTAGTCTTCGGGTTCCCTCTGCTTAAAAACCATTTTAACTTCAAATTTGTTTCAAATCAGTATATTGGGAAGAATTTGGAACCAGTAGGACTTGGATTCAAATCACAGCTCTTCTATTTATTAGCTCTGCAGGCTTCTGCAATTATTTTACCATTCTTTGCCTCAGTTTCCTCATCTGCCACTTGTTCACAGAACTGGCACTAAGAGCTTTGAAGAGTTGCTGTGAAGAAAGCACTCTAATAGACCTAAGAGCCTATTATGATTATTATTGTAACATTCTCCATGACAGTTCTAGCATAAACAATGGCCACTAGACCCTTTTAATTCTGCTCACCTTTTATAGTATATCTGTTCCAAGGGCTGACGAAAAGAGGAAGAAACCATAATCTATAAACCTTCAAGCAAATGTTAGGTCCTTTGGCACTCAGAGGGCATTAACTGTACTATGGAATTGGCTTATTAAAATTGACACCTGATCTAGAATACTTATGATATATGAAATCCTGGCAAGAGAAATAGTGTTTTAATATGTAGTAATTGCTCTGAACCATGCATTAGTGAAGAAGTGTATTGTGTTTGCCAACATTTGACAAATTCAAAATATTTTGCAGAATCCAGCCAAACTGTGACATCAAAGAGTGATAATTTTATCCTCACTCTAACCCTTCTTCCTTTCTCATCTTTCCTCTTAAATTCTCCCATTGATTTCTCTATTAATATCCTTAATAGTATTTCCACCTCTATCCACATGGTTTTCAGCTTCCTTTTCCTCTCCATCACCCCAAACATAAAAATGTATTGACCTACTTTATGCACTCCTTTCTCATCAAATACGGTGGAAGGAAGCTATTCTCAGAATGCAAAGATTTAAGGGAATTGCTGGGATAACTGCAGAGGCAGAGTGTGCCCTTGCACTCAAGAGATGTGTAATTAAGACCTAGCTTGGCTACTAATTACTCATATGACCTTGGACAAGTAGCTTCTCCATTCTAAAGTTCAATTTTCTCATGTATGTGTAGTGCTCACTCTGGGCTCACTCTCCCAAATTATCCTTCGGCTAGATGTTCTGTTTCCCAAAGGGCGGGTAATGTTGTTCTCTCCATGGTTCTAGGGGTCATCCTAAACTGCTGTAGCTTTTAATACTCATGAGCCCCCATCAAGTGTACTCCTCAATGTAATATAACCAGTTAGCTTTTACAAAGGGATATTTACTGACTATGTATAGCAAAGAATAAACATCCTCCAGAACTGAGAAAGTCATTTTCCCCTCTACACACCCACTCAGTCCCTGAGAGGAGTAAGCTAAGGTAACTTCAATGCCTCTTAAGAGGATTGATATGAATCTCCTTCCTCCCAACCATGAGGGGGGCACTTCTTGACCCTGGTAGCCCTTTCGTCTCTTCACCCTATATACACCAGTTCTACTTCTGGGTGAACATGTCTCTCCCTTAATCAGTGGGCCTACTATGTGTTTGCCTCATTAAACTTGGCTATGGATGCCACCAGCTCCAAGATCTTGTTTGTTAGTGAGACGTTGGGTTGCTTTAAGTTTAATAGATCACCCTGCCTTACAGCTGTTCTTCCTCCTAAGAAGCTTAATTCACTCTAGCACTCACTCCATGTTCTGGTGCAACAGCCAACTACATGACTTTAAATGACTCTTCATCAGCATACTTTAAGTCAACAGGATATGGTCAGAGGAGAGCTGCACATACTTTAACGTGGAGAGGAAAAGCCCTTCAATGGCAAATGCTCAGAAGCAGGGTCACCACCCTTCCACATGTATGGGAACAGGCAGGGCATGTTCTACATGTTACAAAAAGGATTCCCTCGTTGGTCACCCTGCATTCAATACATAATGAGGGAGGGATAGATGGTTTCTAATGTTCCTTCCACCTCTGATGTTATATACTCTAATGCTCTTAGTTCTAAGAGACCTTTCAGCTCTGACTTGACATTTCTCAGTATCAGCCATGTATATTTTAATGTGCTTTCCACTTCTGATATTGTCATGTCTATGTTCTAACATTCTATATGATTATGTCTCTTGTAGCTGTAACAACTGATGGTCAGTATTTTAGCATTCTAATTTGTGGAGTCTCTTCTAGCTCTAGTATTCTATGATTCCCAAATAATAGGATTTCCAAAGAAGGACATGAGGATTCCTAATTTGAGAGAAGGAGAGAGGGAAGAAAAGGAGGGAGGGAGGAAGGGAGAGGAGGGAAGGGGAGTAGGAGGGGAGAAGAGAGAAGAACAAGGGAGGAGGATGAGAGAGAGAGAGAGAGAGAGAGAGAGAGAGAGAGAGTGAGAGACAGAGACAGAGACACAGAGAGCAACTAGAGCATGTGGAGGAGGACAAGACAGGTGAGGAGAGGAGAGAATGGGGTAGGGAAAGGGGAAGAGACAGAGACACAGAGAGAGAGAGAGAGAGAGAGAGAGAGAGAGAGAGAGAGAGAGAGAGAAAGACCCAGGGAGAGAGAGAAATAAAAGAAGAATGGGGACAGATGAGGGAGAGAGGAAAAGAGGGGGGAAGGAGAAAAGGAAGAAGGAAGGGAAAGATTCAACTTTGCCTAGGTTATGCCTAGTCTTCTGAGCAATAAGATCACTGCATTTCGGCATACAGTTTTCATATTCTGTATCCAAGAACAAAATAACCCCTGCACCAATCACCTCCATAGAAGTCTCTTTGCAGCATCAAACAGTGCCCGCATTAACTTTGGAGCAAGGCAGTCATTTTTCTTCAAATTGAATAGTGGTATTTACTTGGGGCAGAAAGAGAGAAAATGAGCCTTTGCCTGCACCTTCCTCCCCCCCATTTAATCCTAGCTGCATTGTGCTGGAGACCTTGGCTTCTAGGTGCCAGAACACTATACATTCAGGCACAGTAAATCAATTGAGGGAAGGTGATCATTAAATAGATTAAAATGCATGAAAATTACCTAAATGGAAACCATTAGATTAAATGAAGCAGCTACAGTATAATGTCCTGATGACTCCAGGAACTTTATTTAGATTATAACTGTAGCAATGTTGTGCAAATCACATGATTAAGGAGAATATTACAAATCTTTCTTCCCTTCCCCCCCCCGCCAAGGGTTTGCAATTTAAATTCCCCCAAGGCTTAATAAACAGTTTCTTCAATAAAAGGTACTTTTAGAGAGACTTTCTAGTCCAATCTACATTTCTGTGTGGTGCAGGCAGAAACCTTATCTGCGTGTGGCATGTTTGCAGGAGTAACAATGTTTAAATAATGGAGCATACAAATCTCTTGTAGCTCAAATGGACATATTGCAGCACGTTAAGCTTCAGCTCCCATTACAGCTTTGATATTTCTTTCTAAGGCTGACACTCGTACAACCGGACCTCTGGAAAGTAACCCTCCACAGGCAAGAAGTTGAGAGACTTTCTGAGCCAGAAGGGAATTTTTCAACTAGTCCCGACAGGCTGAAAATTTACAACTTTGTTGTAAATTCATAGCAATTCAAGTAATTTCAATTTTTGAAATGTCTCTTAAGTGACTACTGTATGCAAGGGAAAGGAGGAAGGGTACAATAATTTTTAAGTGCCTAATATGTGCCCAGATACTGTGCTAAGTACCTTATAAGTATTATCTTATTATTTTCTCATTTGATTCGTAAGACACTGTTCTGTGTTAGGGACAGCTAGAGTGCTGGGCCTGAAGTCAGGAAAACTCATCTTTAGTTCAAATCTGGCCTAGACACTTACTAGCTGTGTGACCCTGGGCAAGTCATTTAACCCTGTTAGCCTCAGTTTCCTCATCTGTACAATGAGCTAGAAAAGGAAATGGCAAACCATTCCAGTATCTTTGCCAAGAAAACCCTAATGGGATTATGAAGAGTTGGTCACAACTGAAGATTGACTAAAGTCCACAGTTAAGCGCTGAAAATGTAAAGACAAAAAATAATCCTTCCCTTCAAGGAGCTTTTATTCCACAAGAAACATATAACGTGTATAGAGTGAAGCAAAATCAAGGCAATTTGAAATGGGAAAGATCATGAACAGTTTTTATGAATTGATATCAGGAAAGGCTCACTACGGGAGGTAGACCCAGAGCTGAGGCTTTTATGGACGCCGAGAGGCAAAGATTAGGAAGGAATCTCATTCCAGGCATGGGACAAGGCTTATAAGAATGCGTTGGGATGGAAGAGGGGCTATTCAGTTTGGAGAATAGTTCCTGCAATGTTTTCCAAAGCACTTTCTTCCCAATATCTTTGGGAGGCCATGAGATGTAAATATTATTATTCTCATGTTATAGATAAAAAAAAATGAGATTCAGCATGAACGGAGTGACCTGCCTAGTATTTCATAGCTAGTCAACAGTTTTTGAAGTATTTTAAATAAATGTGTCTCACTCTCGTTCAAAGAAATATAAACAATATGTGTAGAAGTGGGAAGCATGTGGATGCATATGTGTGTTCCAATGAAAACCAATCCTAGGTTTACACTTGCTATGCCAGAGGGCATTTGGTCTTGGCTACATGGTGTACTAGAAAGAGCCTTGACTTGGAATCAGAAGAGCTCAGTTGAACACTCATTTGACCACTTGCTTATTCTTGAATGAACCATTTTACCTCTTAAAGCCTGTTTCCTTGTTACGTGCTGAGTTAGAGCCAAGCCCTGCCCTCCTTGGACCTCCACGCCCAGGGGCCTGCTGAGATAAACTCAGGGCCCTGAGATATGGGTGGAGCCAGGAGGAGGGGTCTCACCTTTGCTGCCTCCCTAGCAATTCCAGGTCTTTGCCCGGACCTGCTTGAGCACATGGAACTACCGGCTCTCTGTCTGGGTTTGCCAGAGCACATGGAACTTCCGGTTCTTTGCCTGGACTGCCTGCCTGCAGGGAGCTTCTGGTTAGTGCGGGAAGAGAAGGGGAGGAGAGTAGGCGGAGTTGGGGTGGTCTTATTATCCAGGTGTATTGATTTTTACCTGTCCTTCACCCACGTAACCAAAGAATGTACCTACGTCACTAAAGATATAAAAATGCTGCTTGCTGAAATAAAATTCAGAGTCATTCACCACCTTTCGACTCCCACCCCATACATTGTCCGTGAGATCAGGCCCTTTGCTAGGCAAAGGCCTGGGGCTTGGGGGGATCCCCGAGTTTGTTGTGAGGCCGGGGACTCACAACATTTCCTCACTTCTAAAATGTAGATGATACCATGCCTACCTCACTGTCATGTTATGAAGAAATCAAAGTGAGCTAATATGATAACAACTACAGATGACTGTGAGTCAATAGTATTTAAGATGCATTTATTAAATACTTTTTATGTTCAAGTATCTAGACATAGGGGAAAAGAGATAAATGAAAGATACAGTCCCTGTCCTGTATTGGGGTATCCACCCCCAGCTCCTCAGAACTGTTATAACTTTAGTTTAACTTTAGTTAAACAACAGGGTACACCAGTAAATTGATGCATAACAAAGGAGGGACCCTGCCCCCAATCATTGATTAAACATGGATCCATGGAGTATTGAAGGAAAGGATAGAACATCTTATTTAATACACATGATTAACACCAACATTATAAGTGTAAATGAGATAATAATTAATTCATGAATTTGTAGATTGATTTTCCTTAGACTAGATAATAGCTAATGGTCTCTCCTTATCAGGACTCTACAGGGAGTCAACTAGAACCAATGGATAGAAAGTATTGGGAGTTTGGCTAAATATAAGCAAATGCTTCCTTAACAATGAAAAATAATTCTCCTCTATGAGGGGAAAGCTTTCTCAATATGGAAAGGGGAAGGATAGGAAATTTAGAGAGGAAAGGGAAAATTCAGGTGGGATAAAAACATATTTTTAATGAAATTAACAATGAGAGATAGTATGATGAAGAATGTTTCCATTGGAGTCAAATTCAAATCCCACCTCTTGACACTTACTAGCTATAGAACTGAGGTCAAGTCCCTTAATGTATCTGAGCCTTAGCTTACTCATCTGTTAACCAAGTGGTGGTCATGGTGGTGGTGGTGGAAATGGGAGTAATAGTGGTACCTACCACACAGGTTTGTTTTGAGGATCAAATGATATAATGTTTATAAAGTGCTTGGCAAACCTTAAAGCATAATAAAAATGTTAACCTTTTCTATTCTATTCAAGTTATCCAAGAATTAATTTGAAGTCAGAGGGCATGAGTTTGAATCACTTCTCTATCATCTGCTATCTGTGTGATTTTGAGCAAATCACTATGGCTTCTCTGGGCTTCTGTATCCTTATCTGTAAATTGAGAAAATAATGTACTGCAAAGTCTCTGAGGTCACTTTCTAGTCTAAAAAATGTGATCCTATGAGCTTGTAAAATCTGCTGCCTTATGAGGTAATGAGATTTCTGTGATGAGAGAAGTTTGAGTAGATTCTAAATGAAAACCTATTAGGAATTCTGGACATGGAATTCTTGCTTTGAACTAGATGGCTTCTGAATTCCCTTCAGATTCTGGGATTTTGTGATTTAGCGACAGATCTGCTCACTCCATGATTCCTATG